>NC_138202.1:246651852-246826852 GCF_964194415.1 Vipera berus | reverse complement strand
CATTCCCTGCTGTATTGGCAGCAGAGCATCTTCATCCAAAGAGCCATGGTTGTGGAGTGGTTAGAATGCAGTATTGCAGGCTACCTCACTGCTCACTGTCAGGAATTTGATTCTGACTAGCTCAAAGTTGACTCATCCTTCCATCCTTCTGAGGTTGGTAAAAGGAGGACCCAGATTGTTGGGGGCAATATGCTGACTCTGTAGCCACTTAGAGGGGGCTGTAAAAGCACTATGAAGCATTACAGAATCTAAGTGCTATTGCTATTGCTATCCACTTCATAGTAATGGAGCAATCAGTAACCTTCAGTGGTAATCCTTACTCACCTTTATGCTTGGAATTAATTTTCCTCCTTTGTTTTGGAAATCTATAAGAATCTATAAGAATCATCTTAGTGCCTTCTTGCATGCTGGCCAATTATTGGAGGTAGTTAGACTGCAAAAATGCTCACATTCCAATGATGTAATCCAAAGCAGGATGAAGTAGGGGCAATTATGGTATAGTGAACAAGTACCTTATATCGTATTTAGTTGGAAAGTTTTGTTTCATTTTTAACAGCTGGAAAATTCTAAATTGGGAGAAGGCAACCACTGCATCTGTCAATATTTCTATGGTGCCCTGCATGGCACTTTTCCACTCTCTTTTAAAGAAAAAGCTCATTAATTAAGATATGCATTAGATAGGAACTTGGTGTGCTTACAAAGCAAAGTATGAGCAGGCAGCATCACCTTTATTTATAAGGATGTGTTTGGTCCCATAAAAAACCTACAGAACATGAAAGTACTAAGATGGTGTGGCTGCATTCCAGTCCTTTGTTTATACATGTGTCTACCCTTACATGGGGAAAAAAGAAGGTAAAATAGGGTGGTACAAAAATCCTGCTGATATAGAAGGTAATGGAAGGGAACCCTTCAAGTTTTCCTTTGGATGTTTATTGACTTTGCCATAGTAATCACGGCACACCTATGCTTTCAAAATCCCATATCTGCCCAGATCCAAAAAGGTTTCCTTGCTCTAAAAGAGGAGAAAATAGGTTTAGTTCATCATGAATGCTGTCTTCTTAGAATCTGCCACCTTTGATCAAACTCATATCTCCAGTAACAGTTATGGTAGACAGATAACGTCTTAAGACATTCTTTTGGTTAAGAAAGCCTTAACTGAATTTGATGTCCAGAATCTGCACTTCTTCTTTTTTTTTTGAATCAATGGAAAAGATTTTGGCAAACATTTTTTATTCTTTAAAGAGGAGACTAGAACTTTAAGTCTACAAGAAAATGTAGATTTTAATCAAAATATTTTAGTACAATTGTTTAGAAAAATAAAAAATTGCATGACTTAAGATGTAGAATTTGCTTAACAGATTGCAAAATTCTTTCAGTGTGAAGGGTTGTATGCACTTTAAAGTGTTGGAATCTTTTCAAGTGGTGTATGAGACAGGTGTTGAAAGAAATCAACCACCAGTGGGTATAAAAATATTGCATTATCTAACACTCACTGTTACTTTAAACAATTGTGCATTTAAAAAAAAAACCTTCCTTGCAGAGAAATGAGGCTGTTAGAATCTCTGAATTAAAAAGCAGATTTCAGTTTATACCTATATTTCACGGAAACATCCACACAACTTTGGCTGTTTAATCTGCTGAGAAGAAATATAACTATACAAATCTGTGCTCTGAAAAAAGTCCCATGTTCTTATAATTGTTAAAGTATTTATGATATTAATTGTGAGAAATGTCTGGTTTGTTTTTTATTCTTTATAAAAATTCACAGTATCTCCATAAATAAAAAGGAAGAATTTGAGACTAAACAAATTTAAAAATAAGGAATTACAAAAGTGGGTTCAGCTATGTTTCTGAATTAGGTGAATTAGGCATGTCTATTCTGAGAAGCTCTTCAACTTTAACAGCTTTGTTAGCAAATTTAGCAATTTTGTGCTAAGAATCTAATTAGTAAGAATTTTATCTGGTTAGTTTTTGTTATCAACTTTATTTTTTTAAAAAAATTAATGATGCTTGAAAAAAATATTTTGTGGGAAAAGTAAAACTAAGGAATTTAAGGAAGCTTCTGAATTGTTCCCCATCTAGACGTTTGCTTGGATGAAGTCTTGATCTTGTTCTGTGTTATGGTAAAATCATAAAATTGTGGAATTGGAAGGGACCATAAGGATCATCTGATCCAAACCTCTACAATGTACAGAAAATCAATTTAACTAAGTAAATAGTTATCATGAGGAAAGCTGTCCAATCCATTCTCTTTCTAAAAAGCTGCAGAAATGAAGAACATCCTCAGTAAATAGACTATTTCATTGTTGTACAGATCTTACCATCAGGAAGGGTTTTTGGTTTTTTTTTTAAAAAACAACAACATTTAAACAAACCCTATAACTGCAGGTATAATTGCAGCTATAACATGCAATCTGATACGGCTTTCAATTCTTATGCCTTATTCTACCCCATATATACATATCACTTCACACAATTAAACACAGTTGGTGGGAAGACAACTTTCATGCAATCTTAAATGAAACAAGCGAAACAGAAGTTAAACTTAAAAGGATCATTTTTTTAAAAAAAATCAGGATAACTTCATGGGTAGATGATAACCAGTATGTTGGCTGACAACTGGACAGGCAACAGATCAAAGACAATTAATGACCTCAGAGGTATTACTGAAGAATGATAAAGGACAGTCCATGTTTGCATTTCTACTTTGATCTTTATATATTCATTAAACAGATCCAATGACTGGCTTTTAGGAAATATACAGAACCTTTCCCACCCTTTCTCAGCTGTGCTGGCATCAGTTTTATAGGATTAGGCTCATTTGTCCTTCCCATGCCTATGGGACTATTCAAAGAATCCTTTTCTGATACACATGCAAACATTCCAAAAGAGCAATCTTGAAATGATTTGTTTCCACCATAGCTCTTTTGATGAAATTAAGCAAAAAAAGTATGTGCATGGGATATCTTGTTGAGGGCGGAGGAAGGAAGGAAGGAAGGAAGGAAGGAAGGAAGGAAGGAAGGAAGGAAGGAAGGAAGGCAGGCTCTTCAATCTGTTTACTATGAAAAGAAAGAGTGGATTATAGGTATATTTGATGTGTGACTAGTATGGAATATTTTGAAGTTTGCAAAAATGACTTATATCAACTGATATTACCCATAAATATCCAATATCTGAAGGATCACAGCAAATAATATTTGATAGGATCTGGCTTACTTAGTTTTTCTAGCTTATTAATGCATTTATTAATTTTTGAGTGACTTTTCTTGATTACTTTAAGTGCTCACATTGACATAAGGAAGTAGTACTCCCCCTCCACTCCTCATTAAATGGAAAGGATTTTAAGAACAAAAATCATAGGGCCATTATCATCTTAGAAACAAATCACCAGTGCAAGTAAAGCCACTACAAAAGAAGTTCAGACAAACGATTAAGGGGAGTTTCTTCAGAGGCAGAAATCCATCAGTACAGATAGACTCCTCTTTGCCTGCCCATTAAGGTTTTATTTGGATTGCTGGACTCTAGGGGGAAAAAGTTCTGATGAAAATCTAGGCAAGGATCTGAAAGTGGCAAACTTCAAGAATTTTAATTTCAAAAGTCTTGAAGATGTGTTCTATTTTCTAGCATTTCCTTTCCTGGTAAACAATAGGATGAATGAACTCTAACCCCTAGTCCCAAACTAGACTCTCTTCAGTTTGTCTTGTTACTCCTCCCCCACCCATTCCTACCACAGTCAATATCAATGCTAAATATTGTTGAATTTGCTACTTTGGGTTACCTTTCAAAGGAAGAGTTGATCTAGGCCTAAGAGTAGCTTTGGTAGCTGCCTGATAAAACCTTGTTCAATGCCCTTATCATGAAATTCAGTCGAGATCACTGACAATATACACCATTGATTGCCCCTCACTAATCATCTTTATCAGCATATACATTGGTGATGCTATTGGCAGCAACTCGTCAACTTTAGCTAATTTCAAAGACCTGTTTAGGAGGATCCCCAGGAAGTCACAAGACTTTAGGATAAACTGGGACATTGTAAATCAAGAAGGTAATTGCAAATAATTATTTTACTGCTGCCATGAAAACTGCATGGCTGTGCAAATCATCAGAATCACTGTATGACTTGAAGGCCCAACTCACCATCACAAACATGGCTGACCCATAGTTTTGTAATTCTATTTAGGAAGATACTGTGAATTTTTATAAATCATAGAGAAACAATCCTTACATTAGAGAAGCATTTAATTCCAGCAGCATTAACAATAGTTTCAATGCTCAAGTTGCCTTTAAAGAGCTTTATTTTTTTAAAAAAACAAACTTTTGTAACATCAATAAACGAACAGTTGATACTTATATTAATCCATTTTTGTAATTGACCACTGCACAAACTGATAAGAGTTTGAATATGTATTTAACATTTTCTGCATTCCAAGCTAAACAATCAGAATTCTAAGGGTGAAAACAAAAAAGGAATGTAGATTTCCTCTGATCTTGGAAGATCAGATTATTCATCTAAACAAAACTAATTGCTGAGCTATTAAGAATGTCGGGTTTCTGCAAAAGTGACATCTATGAGTTAGTACTTAGATAAGCCTTCACTAAGCCTTGTAGTGTAAAGTAGTATTATTGCCGCTAATTTAAATTAAAGATGAAAACATTGTTCAGTTACTACAAGCATCAGAAGCTTGTCTTATGATTTTAATCTGAATCAAAGCATCATCAATTATTGGTAGCTGCATACTGTACAGCATTTCTGCACTGGCTCTATCACAGAAGAAAAAGGAAACCCGATTTGCTTCAACATTTTGCCATCTTCCATTACAGGTCGAGGAAAACAGTGATCACCTACTCCCAAAGTACCAGAGCTTTTTTTTTAAACAGTGGTGTGATTGAATATGGAAAGAAATGCAAGGTATGGAAAGGGGGAAAAAAGTATGGAAAGAAAAAAAGTGCAGAGAAGAGCAACTAATATGATTAAAGGCCTAGAGACCAAAACATATGAAGAATGGTTGAAGAATGGCTAGTCTGAAGAAGAGAAGGATTAGAGGTGACATGATAGTGATGTTCCAGTATTTGAGGGGCTGCCACAAAGAAGAGGGGGTCAACTTATTTGCAAAGCACCCCAGGGTAGGACAAAGGATGGATGGAAACTAATCAAGGAGAGAAGCAACCTGGAATTAAGAAGAAACTTCCTAACAGAGAGGACAATTAATCAGTGGAACAGTTTGCCTTCAGAAGTTCTGGGTGCTTCATCACTGGAGGTTTTTAAGAAGAGACTGGAAAACCACTTGTCTGGAATGGTATAGGGTCTCCTGCTTGAGCAGTCAGTTGGACTAGAAGACCTCCAAGATCCCTTTCAGCTCTATTCTGAATTTGACATTGAAATTGAATCTCACATAACACATAAGCAATTACTATGCATTTCTCAATCCTTATAAACTGATAGTCCAGAAAGAAATATGCAGAATGATTAGGTCACTCTTGGCATTCAAATAGGGAGATAATAGGGAGATAAGAAACTGAACCAAGAGATTTGGGACAAGAAAGAGACAGAATTGTCAAATCATTTAGATCAGAGACCTGCAACACTTCCTTATATAAAAAAAGGAAAACAAACCACATCGCTGTTTTTTGTCCTTTCAAAGCTCAATTTTACTTCCTAAATAATTGGAAAAAGGTGCATGTTTGGTCTGCTTTTCTCATTCTAATTTAAAATACAGCGCTATATTATATATTGATCAGACTGGATTTTGCTTGTTCTGAAAATGTATGTGAATGCTAGTTCATTACTTAGCATTAAACTGGCAATAAACCTGGGAGAGTTCATGCTATACCCGGCTGACAAGAAGAATATACAGTCCTGCCAAGGATGAATTATAAAACACTGTCTCACTTACATAGTGATTATCTGTGGTGAGTGATACAAAGAATAGATAAAAGTAAAGAAGCTGATGAACCAAATCTACTTTCATAACTGTAAACGATGCCATATGCTTGCAGTCACTTTAAAAGTGATCAAACGTAATCAGAGATGGTGCTGACAGATGTAGAAAAAGTGTTAACTTCATCTTTTATCCTTTTGAGTGTGCACCCATGCATTTGTGTGCTTAGATCAAAAAGCTCCTTAAATAATTAAGTGCTTGTACTTCATTTAATCTAGCAAATAAGCAAGAATATAGAGGGAGGGAGGCAAAGTATTCATTAGACAATACTGTGTGCTCTGATACCATAAAACATTACTGATTCATAGGGTTTTAATGACTAGTACTTGAATGGGAGACCACATGGAGAGAGTAGATAGAATGGGAAATAACACCTCTGTCCTCCCAATATCCCAGAAGAAAAAAAAGAAGAAAAGAAATGATAAACCATGTCCATACTATCACCAAGAAAATACAGTGTGTGCTCTAGAAATTGACCTGAGTAAATTTTTATTTTTTTATGGAACTCTGAAAAAAACAGAAAATGTTGATTTAAATTGTGTCTTAGTGACTTCATCTAAGATAGTTCTTTTCCATGACAATCTGTCCCCTTCAGGTCTTCCAAAGGAGAACCTATCATTGCTATAAATCGGTCAATTACCTTGCTGTGAGTTGTCCCCTTCTTCTCTTTCCTTTCACCTTTCCCAGAACTATAGGCTTTTCAAGGGAGCTGAGTTTCCATAAAATATTTTCAAAATATGACAATTTGAGTCTGGTCATTTGTTTCTCAAGCAAGAACTCTAAATAGATTTATTTGATGAACCATTTATTAGGGGTTTTTTGGCAATCTATAATATTCTCAGGAGGGACGCAGTGGCTCAGTGGGTTAGGAGGCTGAGCTTGTCGATCAGAAGGTCGGCAGTTTGGCGGGTCGAATCTCGAGTGCCGCGTAACAGAGTGAGCGCCTGTTACTCGTTCCAGCTTCTGCCAACCTAGCAGTCTGAAAGCACGTAAAAATGCAAGTAGAAAAATAGGGATCACTATGGTGGGAAGGTAACAGCGTTCCATGCGCCTTTGGCATCTAGTCATGCTGGCCACATGACCACAGAGACGTCCTCGGACAAGCGCTGGCTCTTCGGCTTTGAAACAGAGATGAACACTGGCCCCTAGAGTTGGAAACGACTAGCACGCATTTCCAATGCCACAGTTCAAAAATGTCCATAGTCTTTCTAGCCTGCTTTCTCAAAGTCCAACTTCCACTTCCATGGAGTGTCATAAGGAAAACCAGTGCCTGCATGGTACTGATATCTGCAGGTTAGAAGAACCTCATAGCATCTGAATATCATTCCCAAAGCTTCATAGTTACTCTACCACATTTTATTTCAAGGTTTTCACTTCTAAATATCCTACATTTATAGTACTTGTTATTACTATGTAATTGTAGGAAAAGATAATCATGCGTTTTTTGGAATGAAGGTACTTGAATGTCAATATTTTGAATAGCAATTCACATATTGAGCATGTTAAACTGGTTACAAGACTTTGCCAGTATAACTTTCTTTGAAATGTTAAGGTCTAGACCAGGGGTAGGCAACCTCGGCACTTTTATGACTCATGGACTTCAACTCCCAGAATTCCTGAGTCAGCTATGCTGACTCAGGAATTCTGGGAGTTGAAGTCCATGAGTCATAAAAGAGCCGAGGTTTTGCCTACCCCTGGTCTAGACATTTTAGGGGCTAAAATTTAAATGAAATTCTTCATGCACCATCACTACATTTTCAACTGAAACCAGTCCATTTATGCAGATTTCCTTAATATCTTCTTTCCTATGCCAGTGCATGTATGTCTTATTTATCAGCATGTGTTTCTAAACCATAGCTCCATGCAGTTTTCTAGGCAATATTCTCTGCTTCCTAGGATCGAGAGAAAGACTAGCCTTAACCAAGACTACAATTGACTGTCTCCTGCTTTTAGCTAGTTATCTTTAGTTGGTATGCCAAATAGGCTTCCAGTTATTCCAGACAAAGCACCAAAAATATTTGGACCTAGGAAAGCTACAAGACTGCCTGCTTCCAAATCATCTTCATGTCAACACCTAATGTTATCTTCTACAACCCAAGACATGTGACCCTTTTTCTTTAGTTAAGATGGTACTCTTTTCAATGGGATGAATTTTTCCCCCCTTTCCTTTTAATTTTCATGTACCAGGTCACACCAAATGCTTTTCACTCACATTAATTTCTGGATACTGCTTCTAATGCTTGACTGTCAATTCATAATTATTTAAGTCCATTGACAACATTATAAATTCATAGCATACTACAAAAGTCTACTGCTGCATGTGTGTATCAATCTGAGTATCTATAGCTCTCATCCAACATTGTCAAGTGGACAAAAATGATGTGATGATCTAGGATTGCATAAGTGTATAAGAGCAAAATTGGCCACACCAATTTTTTTTAAAGAAAGAGAATGTATGGATTTCCCCAAAGCATAAAGAACCAGTCATTTTAACAGTTAACAGTATTAGAGAAATGACACTATAAAAGCTTAAATTCTCTGAGTTATGTGTGTTTAGCTATTTCAAGAGATAGTTATCTATTTCAGCATTTAGAGAAATATTCAGATTTAGTCTCAATATCTTAGCATAGGATTCCAGAAACCTGTTTCTGACAGAAAAATCATTATCTTCTCTACAGAAAGTCAAAATTTGACCCTGAAGAGATAGTAGGAAGAAAAACATGCATTTTTATAATTTCTAGCAACATTGTTCAATAATTTCAGTTGTCTTGGACTACAGATCTTCTTATTGCTAGGATACCAGGTAGTTCAGTACATGTGAAAAGTATTAGATAGTGGACGGTTGGTTTATAATATGAATACTGAATTCCTTGTTTCTGTTATTTATAAGAAAATATTTTTTCTATATTAGCCTTCTTTTGTTCCATTATTTTAATTTGTTTAGATTTTTGATTAATCTTTAATGCAATGCTGTCCTATTGTTCTATATGACAGTCATTTCTTATAAATGAAAGTTGTAATTAATTTTTATTGGTATGGAAAAGTTATAGGAAAATTTAGTTTTCTCTTAATCCATTTCACTGTTTTGCATCATTGAGAAATGAAGCAATGAAAGCCTTCGTGCACATGTTAACAAATGCAATCCTATGGTGCATAATTTAATGTATTATCAGATGAGTAATATTGTAGTATATCCATTTAAACTGGGTGGTCTTATGGATTAAATCTCAATTATAATTAGATTAATTAAGATGCAATTTTAATCCAACTTTAGTGTTCACACAAGAATAGTTAAATTTTTCACCCTCATTTTTAACTTGTAGTGCACATATCAATATTCATTTGCAAGCCTAAAATATCTTCAGAATATTCAACAAGCTACTTTAATATTTGATTGAATTTGGGTAGTCTCATAGGTTTGGTAGAAACAAGTTCAAGGAGAAAGGATATGGTTGAAAGTACATAGAAAGCTTTGATTTGGAAGGATTGCAAGTTCTGGCAGAAATACAGTAAGCAGACATGCAAGCATAGCCTAGAGTTTAGACCAGTGTTCCTCAACTTTGGCAACTTTAAAAATCTGCTGGTTCAGTTTTGCTGTTTCAAAAACAAACTATTAATTGACTGATTCTGTTAACAATTTATTAAATTTGAGGTTTTATGACAATGTCACAAGCAGTATGGCTGTGGCAGTGAGATTTCACATAGCAAAGATTTATAAGGAACAGCAGTGTTTCTCAACCATAGCAACTTTAAAACATCTTAACTCCCCAAAATGTTGTCTGGCATTTCTGGGAGTTAAAGTCCAGGTGTCTTAAAGTTGTTATGGCTGAGAAACACTGTTGTTCCTTAAACATTTTTTCCTGCATGAAATTTCACTGCCATAGCCATACTGCTTGTGATGTTGTCACAAAACCTCATTTTAATAAACTGTTAATAGAGTCAATAACTTCTTATTATTATTTTTTTTGAAATAGCCAGCAGACTTGAAATGTATGAAATGGTTACCATCTGCCTTGGCTGTCTGAGCAACAGTGGTGACATGCTTGGCAAAGTGTTAGAGGCAATGTTCTTCCTTCTCATAAAATATTGAAGTGGGGTTGATCTAAATCAGGGGTCTTCAAACTTGGCCCTTTTATGACTTGTGAGACTTCAAACCCCAGAATTTCTCAGCCACACACGCTGGCTGAGGAATTGTGGGAGTTGAAGTCCACAAGTCATAAAAGGGCCAAGTTTGAAGACCCCTGATCTAAATAAAGAGCTGTGGTGGAGCGGTGGTTAGAATGCAGTTACTGCAGGCTAACTTACTGCTCAGTTCAAGTCTCACAGGCTCAAGGCTGATTCAGCCTTTCACCCTTACAAGGTTGGTAAAAGGAGGACCCAGATTGTTGGGGGTAATATGCTGACTCTGTAAACTGCTTAGAGAGGGCTGTAGAGCACTGTCAAGCTGTATATAAGTCTTAGTGCTATTGCTATCTATCTGAGCTGGTAGTTTTGCTTCAAGGCAAAGTCAAACACTGAAGTGTCAGAGAAACATACAAATTGGGTCTGGACCTCTGATGATTGACTTTATGACTGCACTGATTTATGGTGGAAAGTCCAGTCTCAAATGTGGTCGTAACTCAAAAACTACCTGTATGTTTTCATTTAGCTCACATGTTGTCCATTCAACCAGCTCTTTCATTTGGTCTTTGCGTGGATTGTCATATTCCAGCGCAAACTGTGAGTTCTGCCCTACTGTCAGCCTGAAACCTGAATAATTTTCAGAATGGTTTTTTTTCCTCCCCAAGAAATGTGGCACGGCAAGCCAGTAATTGCAAATTTGGCATTGCTAATGTGGCATACTCTGAACCTATTACTCACCTGGCAAGCCTTATAGCATGTTTATACAACTTTCACTGCTGTGTATAGCTACAGGTATAAGTGTAGATATGCATAGTTAGGCATATGCACATCTCTAATCATGATAGCAGTTATTGTCTAAGCTCCAGAGGTGAAATAAGATTCAGGTTGCTCATTATCTCTGTATGAAATACAGGTCTTGAACCACTGCCTTGGGCAGCAAAACATCTTGTCATAGCTGCCAGTTTCCCCCCCTTTTATCTGTTGGACCTTTTGGGCCTGCTCCACCCCCATCCTCTCCTGCCAAGCACACTGTGCTACCCATGAGTTGCTTGTGCCAGTCAATACTCCAAGAAACAGATTGGCAAGCTTCAATGACCCATACAGGAAGAAAAATGTATCATTTCTTCTCATCCCTTCTGCCAGCTGCCTGTGCTGTTTGCAACTGATACTGTTGCTGCTGTACTTCTTCATATTTCCTCTTTTAAGTCTCTCCCAATAAATCTGGCTTTTGCCTATAAATGCTCCTCAAAGTAACACAAATCAGAGAAATGTTGCTGCACAGCGACTGCCAGTGCTTCCTGTATAGAGCTTTTATGAGATATGTTGTCTATTAAGAAATCCCTTATCTTTGGTCTTCTGCTGCTATAGCGAACAGTTTTATCACTTTGCAACTGCGATTACTGTTCAGATGTTCTTCAAGCATTCATAACACTTGTGCTTACACTTATATAGCTAGTAATAAAAACATGTTTCTACGCTCAGAGAGTACTTTGTTGTGCATTTTAGTAATGAATGTTTGGCATTAGATTGTTTGGACATTTTTAAGAAAAGGAGCACATACACACACACACAAAGAAAAAAGAAAGTCAGAAAAATCTAACTTCTGCAGTCTTTATACAAGCATCTTGCAATTTTGTAGACTGAATCCTGTTGCTCTTCTCTTTTTTCTACAGGTGAAACTTGAAAAATTAGAATATCGTGCAAAAGTTCATTTATTTCAGTAATGCAACTTAAAAGGGGAAACTAATATGTGAGATAGACTCATTACATGCAAAGCAAGATAGTTCAAGCCATGATTTGTCATAAATTTGATGATTATGGTGTACAGCTCATGAAAACCCCAAATCCACAATCTCAGAAAATTAGAATATTACATGCAATCAATAAAACAAGGAGTGTACATAGAACAATATCAGACCTCTGAAAAGTATAAGCATGCATATGTACTCCGTACTTGGTTTGGGCCCCTTTTGCAGCAATTACTGCCTCAATGCGGCATGGCATGGAAGCTATCAGCCTGTGGCACTGCTGAGGTGTTATGGAAGACCAGGATGCTTCAATAGCGGCCTTCAGCTCTACTGCATTGTTTGGTCTCATGTCTCTCATCTTTCTCTTGACAATGCGAGTAAGGTAAGACGAGTTTTGCTGGCCAATCAAGCACAGTAATCTCACGGTCATTGAACCAGGTTTTGGTGCTTTTGGCAGTGTGGGCAGGTGCCAAGTCCTGCTGGAAAATGAAGTCAGCATCCCCATAAAGCTTGTCTGCGGAAGGAAGCATGAAGTGCTCCAAAATCAACTGGTAGTTGGCTGTGTTGACCCTGGACTTAATGAAGCACAGTGGACCAACACCAGCAGATGACATGGCTCCCCAAATCAACACAGACTGTGGAAACTTCACACTGGACTTCAAGCATCTTGCAGTGTGTGTCTCTCCATTCTTCCTCCAGACTCTGGGTCCTTGGTTTCCAAATGAGATGCAAAAGTTGCTCTCATCAGAAAAGAGGACTTTAGACCACTGAGCAACAGACCAGGTCTGTTTTTCTTTAGCCCAGGTAAGACGCTTCTGACGTTGTTTGTTGTTCAGGAGCGGCTTGACAAGAGGAATACGACATTTGAAGCCCATCTCCAGGATCCGTCTGTGTGTGGTGTCTCTTGATGCACTGACTCCAGCCTCAGTCCACTCCTTGTGAAAGTCCCCAACAGTTTTGAATGGCCTTTTCCTGACAATCCTCTCAAGGCTGCGGTCATCCCTGCTGCTTGTGCACCTTTTTCTTCCACACTTTTCCCTTCCACATAACTTTCTATTAATGTGCTTTGATACAGCACTTTGGGAACATCCAACTTCTTTTGCAATTACCTTTTGAGGCTTTCCCTCCTTATGGAGGGTGTCAATGATGGTTTTCTGCACAACTGTCAGGTCAGCAGTCTTCCCCATGATTGTGATTCCTACTGAACCAGACTGAGAGACCATTTAAAGGCTCAGGAACCCTTTGCAGGTGTTATGGCTTAATTAGCTGATTAGAGTGGGACACTTTGAGCCTAGAATATTGCACCTTTTCACAATATTCTAATTTTCTGAGATTGTGGATTTGGGGTTTTCATGAGCTGTATGCCATAATCATCACAATTATGACAAATCAGGGCTTGAACTATCTTGCTTTGCATGTACTGAGTCTATCTCATATATTAGTGTCCCCTTTTAAGTTGCATTACTGAAATAAATGAACTTTTGCACGATATTCTAATTTTTCAAGTTTCACCTGTACTAGGGATTCTAAAAATTAACTATAATTGCTTGCAAACTATATTGTAGGCTATATATGAAAAATAAATACAGTATTCTTCACATTTTATTTTTAAAAATTACAGGATAGCACTGATATTCAAAACCTACTAAGGTGTCTGTTAAGCCATTCCACTGCTGTTTAGTTCAAAGGAATCTGCCTCCTTAGGACATCTGGACATGATGGATATTTGCAGAGAAAATCTTCAGAAGTGCAGTTATATGACCACTGTCTTCCACATAAGCAAGAATCCTGATTTATTGCTGATGTTCACTCATTGGCAAGTCAATGTGCCTACAATTGTGCATGCAAAGGCTTTACTTAGAGACTTCTTAACTGTCTCTGTGGGTGACTTGGGAAGGGTTTAGCTCTGTGTTTCTAGTTCAAAGGTACAGGAAAACAAAAGGCAGTTTAGTTCTCTGAGGACTAAGACATGGAAATGAAAGCTAGCATTCAGGTCTAAGGAACCATGAGGCAGATCCAAGTCCAACACCCCCACCCCCACCTCCCAAAGCCAGTATCATCTGGAAAAGATAAGGTGCAGAAAGCATTTGTAGATTGATTTAAATCTCAGTATGTGCATTTAGGACACCACATGTGAAAAACTGCTCCTTTTTCAAAGAGTGATGCAAACATAAATGGGAACAGAAACGCCCCAGCAAAGATTCTGTGAGTCTTTGCTTTCCTAGCTATGATTTATTTTTGTGCACAAAAGCCTACCTTTGACCTTGCCCCCCCCTTCAAAAACCGCCAGCTCCTGTTGTTGCTGAATAGACAGGCAGCAGGCTTTAAAACTCACAGTTGTTATCGCTAGAGAGTCATTATAGCTGAGAAAGAGACGTGCTGAGAAAAGAGGCCCAATCTGCACAAAGGTTATATAAACTGGCTGCCTGCTGTTTATAAAGGCCCTGTCCTCCCTCTATCTCCTTGATTGGAATCACTTGTAGCAGGAGAGCATTGCTACAATCAAAGGCACATCCCTGTGTGATGCATTTTTAATTATTCACACCTGCTAAGGTTATAAGCCGCCCACCCTGGGCTGCTGACGTTTGAAGAGGGAGAAACAAATAAACAGTTATGACTCAGGGTGCTATTACTGGATGCTTACAATTTTCCTTTCCAAGAACGAGATGACATTCATTATCCAAGCTGATTTGAGGTATATGCCACCACTTCGCACCCCATATGCAAGTTTGCATTAACAGGGAAGGAAGTTCCTGTGTTTATTCAGGAGCTATATCTTTTCCGCCCTACTTTGAAATGACAGCAGGGGTGCCTGGCTCTGAAGCCAAAGAAACATCTGCTTTCTGTAGATCTTGAGCCTGTTCTGAAGGAAGGCAGTGTGCTGGCTATCCAATAGATCTAGTCCAGAAACCAGATTGTTTCATCAAAACAAATAAGGCCAGCATAGCTAATGTTAAGCAAATGGCCCTCTCTTGTAGAATGCCTGCAGAGAAAACACAGTTCCAAAACCAGGATATCCCTGACACAGCAAACACAATGCAATCTATGAGTCAATTACGGAAAATAACAGTGAGCAGATGTATACTGAGGTGGAGAAAAGTCGGGGATAAAATATTAGAAGTATGGCAAAAAAGGCTAAAGGAGCATTGAGAGAAGTGGAAAGTAGGAAATACAGTATATGGGATGAAGGGAAGGGAAGTCCTTTTATTGAGTGATTGATTGATTCTTTGCCATTGTTTCCAACTCCTAGTGACCACATAGATTTTCTCCTTAGGGAGTGATTTTCCTCCTTAAGGATAGATAAATCCCAAAGAGATGACATCAGAGATCTCAAAATACAATAGGGCTTTAGTAGTGGCAGGATTGCAGGAGCCAAGAGAAGAGCTGTGGTCAAAATGAACAACTGTGTACATGACCCAGAATTCATTTAGGTACAGATTTGCTCCAGAAATCACTCTAAGCTCAGTGATCTCATTTAATTACAAGGTAAGGAAGCAAATCTAGAAATATTTATCAGGCTGAATCATACTTTACCTATTTTGGTGTATTATTATTATTATTATTATTATTATTATTATTATTATTATTATTATTATCATCATTATCATTATCATTATCATTATCATTATCATTATCATTATCATTATCATTATCATTATCATTATCATTATCATTATCATTATCATTATCATTATTATTATTGTCAGCTAGATGTTTAGACCGGATTTGGCATTTTTATCTAACTATTGATCCTTTCCAAGGATCAGGGATAGGCAGATGTTGTTTGATGATATTAGAAGTACCATTAAAGGATGTAAGCTGTTTCAAGTAAAGCTGCTTTTTGCAATTGACTGATGAGGATTTTTTCAGTGGTGTTCAAGTGGTACTCCAGATGTTTGGGGATTGATACCAAAATGCCCATCACCACTGGTAGTATACTTGTTTTCTTTTCCACAGTCATTCTACTTCTATTTGCAGGTCTTTGTGTTTTGTGATTTTCTCCAGTTCTTTCTCTTCTATTCTGCTGTCTCCAGGTACTCCCAGTATGAGACATTTGTTTCTTATTGACAATTGTTAATTGTGGTGTTATGTGGCAGGTGATTGTCAATTCTAATTCTAATTCTAATTCTTGTGCTACTTTTGTACCTCTACAGAAGGTTATCAGTACTGTTTGTAGCAAATCATGATGATCATACCAAATAATAGCATGTATGTAATGCTATTGTCACATAAATGTCATCATTACCTATTGACACCCTAACATCTGATGTAAGTACCGTATATACTTGAGTATAAGCCGAATTTTTCAGCCCACTTTTTGGGCTGAAAAATTCCACTTCGGCTTATACTCCAGTCAACAAAAAAACTTACCGAGGACTTGTGCGCGGCCGAGGCTTTGGTGCTTCCGGGATCGCGCGCACCTCTCCCAAGCCACCGCCGTCCGGAGACCTGCCGAAGTTTGGGGAGGTTTGGGGAGGTGCGCGCCTCCCCAAACCTCCCCAAACGTCGGCAGGTCTCCGGACCTCCGCGCCCTGCCTGCCTGCTTCTTTCCGCAGCGGAAAGAAGCAGGCAGGCAGGGCGCGGAGGTCCGGAGACCTGCCGACGTTTGGGGAGGTTTGGGGAGGTGCGCGTGCGCCTCCCCAAACCTCCCCAAACTTCGGCAGGTCTCCGGACGGCGGCGGCTTGGGAGAGGTGCGCGCGATCCTGGAAGCACCGAAGCCTCGGCCACGCGCAAGTCCTCGGTAAGCTCCGGGCGGTCACTTGCTTCGCGTCTCCTGAGGGAAGGGGGGGCGACTGGAGCGGGCGTGTTTCCTCGCCTGCTGGGCGCCGCGATTTGCCCGGGGAACGCGCGGGCCCCGAATGGCAGCGTGGAGCGAGGAAGCGGACAGCCAGGGCTTCCCCGAGAGCCGCGGCCACACAGGGTATTCCTGTGTATTCAGGCTTGCAAAATGGCGGATCGAGCCTCTGCTGGCGGCAGAGGCTTGCAGAGCGCGGATCCAGCCTCCGCCGGCGGCGGAGGCTTGCAGAACGGCGGATCGGCTTATACTTGAGTCAATAACTTTTTCCAGTTTTGGGGGGTGAAATTGGGGGTCTCGGCTTATACTCGAGTCGGCTTATACTCAAGTATATACGGTATGTGTATTATTTGTGTGATGGTGCAATTATGCGTATATCATTATCTGCCTCCTCCCACAGATAACTTTGAATGATGTAAATATAATTAGATAACTAAATATAAACTTTCCATAGTCAAGTTTAACATCTGGTAACTTTGTACCAGTTTTTTCAGCAATATGGAAATGATTTGGCATTGGAATTTTTTGTGATGATGAAAAAAGTTGAAAGTTGAAATTCACTCTAGTCTACAGCCCTTTGTGGTCTCCCACCCAAATACGGACTAAATCTGATTCAGGTTTACTTCCACTCCCAGACAAAGAAACTAAAATGCCGAATACTTTTAATGAAACAACAACAAAACCACTCCAGTTGTCTCCATATATTTGATGTTCTCTGGGATAGTTTCCAGTTTTCAGCTAGTATGATTGAAGGTTAGTGGATGGGGAAGACTATAAGACACCTTGTATTATTTAGCCAGAGACCTCTGATGTATTAATCGAGTCATCCTTTCAGAGCATCAGAAATATTTGCTGAAATCTAGCACCACCTCTCTGAATCATGCTACATTTAAGCTTTGATCTGTTCTGAATTTCCTATATGGTAATAAATTATCATACGATAAATAATTATCCTATGAATGTGAAGCTATCTGTGGCTCTGTAGACCTATTCTGTGATGCTCAGGACTCTTCCCAAATGTGCTTTTCCAAAAGGCAACCAAGGAAGTTCAGTTGCCTTTTGGAAAAACACCTTTGGGACAGCCATGACCTGGATGATTGACAATCTCCATAGATGCCCAGGACTCTTGTTGATAGCTATTGCTGAAAAGCAGAAGCAGGTTACTCCAATCTGAGCAAGGAAACAAACAAAAATTTCACTGTAAATGACAAAAATATACACATCTACTTGCCCTAATATATAACATAGCCTTGCCCATTTTCATTCTAATGCTTGTCTCCCGCCTCAATAATTTTTTGCCCACTAAAGATGGTTTTATTAGTGCACTAGAGGTTCCTGACAGAACAATGGTTTATTCCTGAATAGCACCTTATTCTGTCAGATCTGTACAGCCTTGTTTCTTTTTATCTACTTTATGCAAGACTGTAGAGACATTTCAATTTAAACTCTTAAAAACCTGCAGTGTTTGTATTACAATCCCATTGTCTGTCCTTTGTTTTCCACTCACAACTACCATAAGACAGTATGTTTTCGGGTTAATTTCTGTTTCCCCCCTACTTGTATAGTTTTACAATTTTTAAATTTCTTCTGCAATGTGTTCTTTTTCAGAATAACCTTTAAATCTGTCCTTCTTGCTGCTCCACTCTTTCATTCTTCCCCTCTAAGGACAAGTTCATCACATTTCTACCTCTCCTTTTTGTCCTTTCCAATCTATTTGGTCTTGGATTTATCTGGAGAAAAAAGGAACAAGCTATAACCTATTTGACAGAGTATTTGACCTTTGATGATCTCAGTACATTTCCCACTGGGTAATTTCCACAGCACAAAACTCCTGCCATTTAGGTCTCCTGTTGGGGAAAAACAAGAGATTGCAAATGCCATGAATCCAAAAAAGAGGATTTTCAATGTGGTTTAAAGGCTATATCGCTAAGATATTTGTAGATAAAAATGTTTGAAGGTGGCACCTTCCTACTAAGTACCTCCTGAAGTATAATTTAATTAGGGCTGTTTATTCCATTACATGTTTATTGTCACTTTCCTGCAGCTTTCCTATAGCTTAAGCATAGTAATGGGATTCAGCCGGTTTGCACCACTTTGGCAGAACCAGTAGCTAATTTTTTGTTGTTGCCCAGGCCCAGAATGAACTTCCGGAAGTGGCATCCACACAGAGAAATGGTTGTTCACATATTTGAATCCCACCACTGCTCAAGCACCATTATATCTTCCAGGTAGTTTGTTTTTAATTGTAATTGGCTTTAACCAGCAGTGACAAACAAACAGACAAACACTTGTAAAAGTTATAGTCCAAAAAATGTGAAGTATATAGCAATAGCACTTAGATTTATATACCACTTTATAGTGCTTTATAGCCTTCTCTAAGCGGTCTGGGTCAGTATATGAAAAGGATGTGTTTAATGGATATAATCCTCTCTCTTTTTGTTTATTGCATTTCACATTGTTGGCACAATCATTCTTAAAAACTGAGTTGAATTTTAACAAGATTTGGATCTTGTTAAATGACCCAAATCTTGCATTGGGGCTTCTCATTCCAAGCTGTGTGCCCAGAATCTACATTGACTATCTTTTCTTCAAGAACTGAATCTTTTCTCAAGAATATTTTTATCCTTAAAGACTACTTTAAAAAAAACTTAAAGCAAATCAATAAGCAAAACTGTGCTATTCTTAGTAAGATATATTTCAAGCTTTCTTTGTCAATGTTGCTAATAAACTTTCCAATGAAGAGTCAGTGAAATGGATCAATCACTGTGGGACAACCAAGGGGAGTAAGGGAATATCTCATTCCTTAATTGTTCACTACAGGTGATCCTCAATTTATGAGCACAATTTAGTTTATTGATGGCTTATTTGTCAGAATGCCAGGCTTTTAGAAACTCTCTGGCATTTTTGGACTTGGATGGGTTTAGGATGGTCACATTTTCCCAATTGGAACTATGGTTAAATCTGTCTCTGTGTTGTGAAATTAAAGAATTTTCATCATGTCTTCTGACTACTAATTGGTGTTCATGGATGTGTTCCGCCAGTTTTCTGTGGTCTGTAGACTATGCAAAAGAGACAATCGCCCAGTCCAAAAAGGAACAAAAACACCCAAGCACCTCTCCACCAGCAATCAGCACCCAGAACAGCATAAATTAACTCCAAGGTTAACATCAGATCAACGATCAAGTAAATAATGCCGCAATAAAAATACTGCCAAAAAAGCTAATAGCAAACAGCCCAATCAAAGAATGAAAGACCATCCCCAGCAACACTGATAGGTAAGTCACCAGAATATAAATTAACAGCAGCCAGCACTCCTTACTAACACTGATGAAGTTACCTAGTTTGGATAACGAAACGTCTGCAAGAAAACAAGCAAGCTCAGAGAGCATGACGGACCCTGAGGTACAAATATTCTCCTTTGTTAGTACTCTCAAAGACCTGCCTGGAGGAGGGACTCTGCCCCAAGTGGATCTGAATCCTTCCAGCAAGCGGCACTTCTGCTCTCAGATAGCAGCAGATTTGAAGAGCCTAACTTGCTTTGCCATTTGGCACCTCCAAGAAAGGAGCAGATGCTTCCTGCTGTTCCAGTTTAGAGCGATGGCTTTACCATGTTGCCTAGTGACAGCTTTGCAGGCTACCATTGCACCAGTGCACCGTTGCATTTTTTCCCCTGATGAAGCACTACAATCCAGTCGCATACATTTGAAGAAGAAGAAAAAAAACATTCTGCAGTTAATCAGTTTTGCACTGCTTTATTGATTGCCTGTTTTCCAAGCTGGTGTGTATTTCTCTCTCTCTCTCTCTCTCTCTCTCTCTCTCTCTCTCTCTCTCTCTCTCTGTATATGCATAAATATATTTACATACGCACAGCCCTTTTCATCATCCGCTTTTCTCTCTTTGACACAGTCAAGATCTACTTTTAAAAAATGCAGCCAATGCAATTTATGTTTCTATCCACTGATGCCTCTTTTTATTTTTATTTATTTATTCATCAAACAAAAATTAAAATTCCAATAAGCAAAATGAAAAAAAAACCAAAAACCTAAAACACAACACTTATGCACTAACTTTCCTCCCCCATTTTACTTCTTTCATTGATGTGGAAAACTATCTGCACCAATGTAAGAAATCCAGATACTCTTTACTATCACATGATCAGATGGGAATGGGTAGGATTCTTCATACAACCATTTTTTAAAAAAATTCTCCTGTTTTAAAACAAAACCTTGCTCTCCATATAAAGCTATACGATTTGGGAAAAGAAAAAGGAAATGATTTGCTTATGTCTGCAACCGTTCAACCTTATTCTTGACTCAGCTCTTTATAACCAATGTGAAGGACGTCGGTTTCTCCAGCCCCAGCAAATACAGAATACAGAATTAGAAGAGACCTTGGGTCTTCTAGTTTAATCTAGAAGAAGTTTAATCAAGTAGGAGACCTTACAACATCCTGAACAAATGGCTGTCCAATCTCTTCTTAAAAACTTCCAGTGCCTGTTAAGTATAGTATGTCTAGCTCAATGGCTCCCAACCTTATGGCATCAGGGACCAGTTCTGTGGAGAGTTGTTTTTCCATGGACAGGTGTGGTTTCACATGCTGCCTGCATCCCATGCTTGGGGCTTTGCTTGTTTGCGTGGCCTGGTTTCTGGCATGCCACAGACTGGTGCCAGTCCATGGGTCGGGGGTTGGGGACCCCTGGTCTAGCTCCTGATCTATTAAGGTAAACGTTTCATTTCCTAACAGTACCCCTTTTAAAATTATGCATTGTCCATCATTATATTTCTGAATATAAGCACACTGTGTCATGATTAAGAATTTAAGAGTTTACATTCTAGCAATGCAAAAGCAAAATGCTAGTGACTGTTTTTACCATTTTTTTGTGTGTGTGTGTTTTAACAAACAACATGCTAATGACTATTCTTACAATAGGGCGTGTATGTTTTTAGCCCATATGTAGGCCAAAAGCACAGCATATTCCTCTTACCCACATTTCCATTTGTCAGGCTGCCTATACATACTTCGAAAAAGGTTATTGAGGTCACAGGAAAAACTAAAGCACTTTGATGTTTCAGAATACAACTTTCCCTTGAACATCAGCAATAATGCCTCAATTTAAAGCAGAACTGTCAAATATCTTATTAGTATTTACTACAAGTGGATTTGGTGGAATGCTCAAAAAATAGAAAATTTCAGGGAGATTATATAGCTGTGGTCATTGCTAAAAGCTAAAATTTAATAACTTATACAAAAAGGTAAATGAAAAAAAAGCAGGCCAGGCTCATGGGGGGAAAAGCAAACCATCAACAAAGCAGAATTGCTTGACACATTTAGGGCAAAGAGATTCTTGATGGATAGTAGTCTTAGCTTTTTTTTCTCTCCCCTGGACCAATAATCTCCCCTACCAATGGTAAATAATCAGACAAGAATCTCAGAGTCTGTTTGTGAATTTAAACTGTTTCTATCACCTAGGCAGCAGAGATGTTATACATAACATTCTGATTGTGTCAGAAAGCCGGTTCTATTGTACAGTTTCCCCCCTTACATTCTATAACCACACTGAGGGATGCTCATGCTTTAAAAGTGCTTCTCGGAATGTATGCAGAAAATGAAGATTCACATCTCTGTAAATGTCAAGAGTGCAGGGAGACAATGAGATATATGAATTCTGGAAAACTGCTACATTTGAATTTTGTACTGCTGATATACAAAAGCACATGCCTTTAGTCATTTTTGAATTGCTTTTTCACAATTGTGTGTGTGTGTGTGTGTGTGTGTGTGTGTTTAAATGCAAGCAAAGGAATATAACCATCGAAGAACCACAGTGAAGAGTCGGAGATTCAGTTTAAATGAATGTTATCTGGTGCAATAATAGGTGTTCATTTATTCTTGCCATTATATCAGATGCTTAATTTCTAAACTGAGAAATGGTGAAAATGCCACACTTCTATTTGCCGAAAATGTTGTCTTTATACTGGAGATTTAAATTATTTTAAAATAACCTTGTGCTATCTATATTGGAATTGTTCCTTGCGGCTGATTTAGAATGCTATTCACCAGTCTTTAAATTTGCAGAAAACCATACTGGCACAAAATTAGCTAGCAATTTCTGTCACGCTGCAGGCATGATGCAGGCAAGTGGTACTATGCTTGTTTATGATATATAAGGCACATTGGTGGGGATTAGTAGATTTCCTTAGTTTTGTTTCTTTCTCTGGTACAAAAGATCAACAGCTGGTGGAAGAAACATTCACCAATTATTCTCTTTAACATGGCTTGAAGCTGGGGTGAATGTAAGATTTGATAGATAGCTAGACTGGCAACTTTAGTCATCTGTCAAACTTCACTATTTATGTGTTTTCAAAAGGAGCCTATCAGCTGATACTAACTGATGGTTTGACTCCTTTTGGACATTCATAGATTTAGTACTATTCTACAAAGAATCTATATTCAAAAGGACCCAAACTTAAATTTAGTGCTGTTCCAGAAGAACCTTAAACCTTAAGCCCTGGCTCACAGATGATAATCTCTCTTGTTTTGGATGCAGACTTGATGCCAGACCAAAAGTATGCTAAATCAGTGTTCAAAAGCTGTCCAGATAGCAACTACCAGATATAGAGAAGGTGGTGCCATGAAATAAGATGCTATCAACTTGACTGTTGGCCACACTGTTGCCATAGCGAAAATTGGGCCAGGATTAAGAGCAAAATATTACATTTAACACAAAATAGTGAAGAATGATCTAGTACTGCCTTGATTAGGGCTGAGAACCCAAAGGATGATAGGTTTACAAGGCTGGAAAGTCCTGATAGATCTTCTAATGCAACCTTGTTTTCAAGTTATCCTCATCCCATCTAAATGGCAATGCAACCTTTTCTTCAAAAACCTCACTGATGGAGGACTCATAACTCCAGGAGGCAGGCTATTCCATCTTGCTGTCAGAAAATTCATCCTTATTTCAAAGAATTCTGTTTAAGATTTAGAGCTGTCCAGAGGTTCCATATGAAAACTGTAGAGAGCAGATGATTAGGGCTTGGGCAATCTTTATGGTCTTGAAGGAGGATGATATGGATGCAGATTTTTGTTAAGACATATAGAATAAACTCCAGATTTTCCAGAATGAGGAATATCTCTAGGAATATTTTGGTGCATTTTGTTAGAAGGAAGACAAGAGATCAATCAAGTTTTGCAATAGCATTTCATCAGAAGATTGAAAATGGATAATGCCGTGCAGCTATAATTGCCTTGAAGAAGATTAGAATTTTAAATAGAAAATAATGCATCTTGTTGATTAAAAAACTAAAACAGGAAAAGATATTTTGGTGGGATAAAGTGGAAGATTTTTATTTCTATTTTTAAACAATAGAGTTTTACATTGAATTTCGTTTCTAAACTGAGATTTTTTGTTTAGAAAGATTTTTTTTAAAAAAGTAGAATTGGAGGGGATGGAAATGGAGTTTTCACAGGAAATTACACAAAACCCGCAACAGCTGCAGCAGGATTTATAAATCTTTGGGTAAAGAATTTATTTCAGCAGATAACAAAAAGAGGAATAGAGTTCTTTTGTACATTAACTATCAACTAAATCCAGAACTTGTATTAACAGATGAACAAGGCAGATTTGTTGGGACAGAAGTCAATCAATCTACTGGGGTTATAGCTATTGTATGGTGCTGGGTGTTTATGTTTCAAAAGAGGTTAAAGTGACTTTTTTACAAATAGCTTATGGAGAAACAAATAGACTTCTCTTATGCAAATTTCATGGGGACCTGGAATACAGTGGTCTCTCCCAATTGGATAGGACTTCTGAGAAAGATATTAAAGTATTATTCAAACTACTAAAAGTCTTCTTTAATTTGACGGAATAATTAGGGATCATTAATATATGGAGACTGAACAATGATAGATCAAGAGAGTATTTTTTATTTAGTTTTTTATTGTTTTGAAATGTTTTAATTGTTTTAACTGTATATATATATTTTCAATTGTAAGCTTTCCAGAGTCATTGACTGAGATGGAAAGGTATAGAAATTGAATGAATGAATGAATGAAACACCTAATTTTCAGCAAGATACAGATCCTTTTCAAGAATAGATAGGATTTGGATCTCAAGAGACTTTTCAAAGTGGAGATTTTAACCACTTTAGACCATAATCTTATGAATCTGGTTTATAAAAGAAAAAGTAAAATGTAAACTAAATGAAGCATGATTGCAGAAAGAAATTAAAATATATTTTTAAAAATAATTTAAATGAAGGTTCTGATTTGATAATGGTCTGGGATGCAAGTAAAGCTTTTATTAAAGGCTATCTGATACACTATAATTCTGAAATTAAGAGAAAGATGGAAGAAAAAAAAACAAAATATTTTGAATGAGATAAAAAGAAAAAGAAGAAATATTGAAGAACTCCCCAAGGAATAAATGTACTTTTTAACAAAATATCCATGTTAACAATAAGAGAAAATGAAATAAAATTGAATGATGTGAAACAATGAAGTTATGAGTTTGTGAATAAACCAGAGAACTGGTTGTCTTTAAACTTAGAAGAGAAAGAAAAAAGAAAATGACTCTGAAATTACAAGAGGGAGAATGGGGAATGTGGCTATATAAAAACCATTTTATTAATATTGTTCTGATTTGTACAGGGGACATGATATTTCAGTGTAGAAAATAAAGGACAGTGTCAGAAAATAAAATCTACCAAGGATTACAGAATTATAAAGACAAATTATGAATAGGCCCATAACAATTAGAAACATTTCAAGCATTATTATTAAGAGTAAATCAGAAAGGTACAAAGACCAGATGGATTATCAAGTCTATTATAAATGTTCTGAGGATGAAATCTTTCAACTTCTGCATAGCATGATGAACTTCTGCATAGCATGATGAGACTTGAAAAGACGCTAATACAACACTAATACTTAAGAGTTAAATTTAACAAAAAATACAGATCAACATCTTTATTGAATAATGATTGTAAGTTGTTTACAGTGATTTTAGCTGAAAGATTGAAAACAATTTTGCAAGAATTCATTAATAGAACCAAAGTTTTTACCTAAGAGACAGCTAAAGAATAATGCTAGAACTGTACTGAACATTTTGGAATATTTGGGACATAATGAAAACAAGCTCCGTTGAATTTTTTAGATGCAAAGGCGGCTTTTGCCAATTTACGCTGGAATTTCCTGTTTTGAAAGATGTGAATTTTGGAGAGAATTTCAGAAAATGGGTGCAATTGAGTTATACTTTATGGATGATGCAAATAATTGTTAATGAAGATTTAACCAAACCATGTGAGATAAAAAGAGGAACAAGTCAAAGTCGTTAACTGTCTCCTTTCATGTTTATTTTAGTTCTTGAAATATTGAATAGACACATAAGACAAGATAATACAATTGTGGGCACAAAGATTTAAAAATAATCATACAAGTTGAGAGCTTTTGTGGATTTCTCAGTTTTGCTTTTGGCAGACCTTTAAAAGTCATTGAACTTTTAATAAGTAAATTAAAAGTATTTGGGGCAGTAGCAAGATTCAAGATGATTAAACAGAAGACAAAGATGTTAATAAAAAGCATGAAGACACAAGATCAAATAGATTTTAAGATTGAGAAGAGCACGGATACTCAGATATTATTATTACAAATATGAATTGTATATTATTTCAAAATAATTATGGTAAGTCATGGAATAATATTAAAAAAGATATGTCAAGATGCAAACAAAATACAACTGTCATTGTTGAGGAGGATTTTTGTGACTAAGGAGAATTTGCATAAAATGTTATATCATGTATTGTAGATATTTGTCACCAGAGAAATTGTCTAAAATATATAAAGTTATTTCAAATCTTTGCTGGAAATGTGAACCACATGAAAGAACATTTTAGCATCTATGGACAACATGTAAAGAAGCCAAAAACGTTGGGATAGAAATAAATACATTGATTCAGAAGATTTTAAATACTAGTTTGAAAAAAATTCAAAGAGCAACTAAGATGATTAAAGGCCTGGAGACTAAAACATACGAAGACTGACTGCAGAACTTGGGTTTGGCTAGACCAGGGGTCAGCAGCCTGAAACAGTGAAAGAGCCACTCGGAACCGGTACCCTCACAAAAGGAAAAACTGGGAGCCGCAAAAAATGTGTGCGCATGCGCGTACATGCACACATGCGCAGAAAAGAGTTTGACTGAAGAGTGGAGCCAAGGCGAGATATGCACCTACCCTGCATATTTGAATTGATTGGTTGAACTTTTTTAGTCCCACTTTTTTTTTTTGGACTGCACATGGCAGAGGACTGGGAGCCGCAGGAGACGGCTGAAAGAGCCGCATGTGGCTCCGGAGCCGCGGGTTGCAGACCTGTGGGCTAGACTAAAGAAAAGAAGAAATAGGGTTGACATGATAGCAGTATTCCAGTATCTGAGGAGCTGCCACAAGGCAGAAGGGGTCAGGTTGTTCACCAAAGCACCAGAGGGCAGAACAGGAAACAATGGTTGGAAATTGATCAACGAAAGAAGCAACCTGGAATTAAAGAGAAACTTCCTGACAGTGAGGACAGTTAATGAGTGGAACAGATTGCCTCCAGAAATCGTGGGCCCTCCATCGCTGGAGATTTTTAGCAAGAGGCTAGACAGAAACTTGTCTGAGATGGTATAGGTTCTCCTGTTTGAGCAGGGGGCTGGACTAGAAGGCCTCCAAGTCCCTTCTAGCTCTATTCTATTCTAATGTCTAAATTATGTGTATAACTAATGTCAGAGACTTTCTTTGGGGATTAATGAATGCAAAGTTAAGGAAAAAACCCCAGAGAACTTTGTTCTTGGTTATAGCAACTGTAAGATTACTATATGCGCAGAAGTGAGAAAGTATCCACAATTAGAGACATGGATGAAAATGATGGAGCTTGCAGAAATAGCTAGATTGACTTCTTTAATTAGGAAAAAAAGAATAATATTTACATTTATGAATAGCTGGAAACTATAAACTTTTGCATGGTGGCTTTTGATTATTATAAAACAAAATTGGATAACAGAAAAAAGTGAGCTTTTTGTAATCGTAAAGTAAGAGATAATTTTGTAATCATGAATAGATTTGCTGCAAAGGAAACCAGCAAATTCTTGTTTATTTCCTTTTATCTTTCCTTTTTCACTTTTTTCTTTATTTTTCTTTGTTCCTGCATTAGTTTGTGTTAGCTTTTATGTTCTCTATAAAACTTGAAATTCCTTTTATTTCAAATTTGGACCTCCTTCCATAAAGCTTTTGCTCATTGTCCTTCCCTGGGATGCTATGGAAAATAAATCCACACCGTCTCCCTGTGACAGCCCTTCAAATATTGGAAGACTGCTATCATGTCTCCCCTGAGCTTTTTCTTCTTGAGGTTTAACCATTCATCATCGGATTTAGCCTCCAAATCCCTCACTATCTTTCCTTCACAATATGTTTGCACTGCTCACTGCAGTCTTTCCAGTTGCTTAATAAAGGCAATGTCACAAGAATATATCAAAATAAGTACACAATTAAAAATACTAAAGTAGTTTCTGCCAAGGTTAGGTGCAAGAGAGAAAACAACTCTAGTTAGTACCTTGCCTATGCAGAGCAGAAGCACAGTGGCCTTTGTAATACAAATGAAAATTCTGGCCAAGGCTAGCTTAGGTTCCCATTTTGGCCACCTTGCCTTTTGTAATAAATAGTTTGAATTTTCAAGTACATTTTCAAGGTGCAGATTTTGGTATGTGTTTTTCCCCCTAACATTAAAGTTTACAACCATTATAATGCTTGATGCATTTCTCATTTGCTGTGCTTTTGCTTTGAATACAATTTCATTTTTGTAGGGTGTCTTGCCTTTCCTCCAGGAAATACAGTAAGACCTTCTCCAACTTTCCTTCACAATATGTTTGCAGACCAGAGTCAAAATTTGTGAGAAAGCTGGTTATATAAATTGAAATAAACAAACAATCAGAATAAATAAAAAAATAATAATCCTGGAAGAGTACGTTAGACTAAGAGGAGACTGGTAGAAACCAATTTCTGTGGAGGATGGGTATTTCACCCTCTTTCTGGTCCTAGTTCAAAACCTTAACTAATATTGCTATCTGAGAAATTCTCTCCTATTATTTAACAGCTTTGTAAGCTATAACTTTGTTCAATTTCACTAGGCATGTGGAAACACAGTGATTTTTGTGGTAAAATCTCAGAAAGAACCCTCCCTTCCTTCCTTCCTTCCTTCCTTCCTTCCTTCCTTCCTTCCTTCCTTCCTTCCTTCCTTCCTTCCTTCCTTCCTTCCTGTTACTTTGAAAGTCAGTACCAACAAAAGGCATAATTTAGAACAAATATCTCTTGCATTGAAATAAATGGAATTACACGTGTGTGTATGAGAGAGAGAGAGAAGAGAGGCAGATAGAGACACAGAGATACACACATAAAGAGAGAGACAGATGTTAACGTTATGCCATTTCAAATGCTGCCCGAGAAAACAGTTTATTGCTGTAGCTTATAAATGTGTACCCTTGCCCACTTTTGCCATCTCATTATTTGTAGAAAGGAACTGGTGTAAAATATTTATAGAAGTTAGCTGACTTGCAGAAGTATAGCAATTCTCTGGTGGAAGCAGGAAGTTTCTCGCTGAATGTATTCAACAAAGCACAGGCAAGACAAAAAAAAACACTCTGTAAAATCAGGCTAATCACTGAGATCTGTCCTTAAAATTACTGTTACCAAGATCCCATGAGCTTCAATTATTTAATCTATGCAGCTGTTCTTTACAGCATTAATTATTTCATTTAAATGGGAACATTTCTATGTTGTAGCAGCAGCAAACTGTGGCTGCACTTCTGAATTCTCTTTAAATAGCTGTAACCACTAGATGGGGATAAACAACTTTCCTTGCCACAGTGAAGGTATCAAATATTGCCTTCAGTGCACTTGATACAGAATTTTCAGATTTTTGTGTAAATCTTCTATTTGTTAGCTGTAGGCAGTTTGCTATTACATTGAACTGATATGGCGTAATTTCTGTTTGTATATATGTGCAAGGAAACAGTATAGATACATATTCTGTTTAGGAAGAATTGTCTCTAGTGTTGAACATCCAAATAGTCTTTTCAGTGGTTCAGGACCTACTGGTCACTAGCAGGAACTAGGGCAGGGGTCTTCAAACTTGGCCCTTCTATGACTTGTGGACATCAACTCCCAGAATTCCTCAGCCAGGCACGCTGGCCAAGGAATTCTGGGAGTTGAAGTCCACAAGTCACAAAAGGGCCAATTTTGAAGACCCCTGAACTAGGGTATAGATAACAGAGTTAAGGATTTACTCGCATCCCTCTTGTTCTATCATTCTGCCTGCTGTTTGTTTAATTAGATTGTTAATCTCATTAATCTCATAAAATGAGGAGAGGAGGAAGCCTTTGGAGAAGGAGTACAGGCTGGTGGGAACTTTCGCCTCCCTTAAGCTGGACCAGCTTTGGAAAGTAGAGCAGAAGGCCAAGGCTCATGGTGAGTTGTCTCATGGTGAGTTGGCTGGGGCAAGATATCCCGTAGTGAGGTGGTGCCAGCAAGGTGATATTGGCGAGGTGGAAGTGGCATGGTGTTGGCAATAAATTGTCTCATTCTGGCTAATCTGAGCTCATTCTCTGTATATGCCAGGCATATACACCTTCCACATACTCCTGGTAGGATATAACTGATTAGATTTAGGATCCCTACAAAATATTTCCTATAAATCAATCTTCTTTCTGTTCATAGTTCTACTACAGGTATTGGTCAGATTAGATTTCTGCTCTTAGAAATGCTCTTATGCACCAAGACAGACAAAATGCTTTATCGCTCAGAGTTGAGTCTAATGAAAAGTTCAAGGCAAATTGTCCGTCAAGATCCAAAGCTGTTAGTGGCTGTTAAATGGGGAACAAATGTTTACAGTGTATTTATTCATTCTGAAAGACACTCTCAAAGGAGTGTATTGATCTTGGTTCTCTTACACCTTGATGGGAAATCTCAGTGGCTCACTGAATTAGCCCTAGAAACAGTTTGTTTGATGCCTTTAAAGCAAAATCAGAACCAAAATCGTTATATGGACAGCAGTGTCAAATTCTTGGAAAGAGTAATCCAGCAGAGATTCTGACATAAGTAAGAATATGTGTACGTTACTTAATACAAAGACTGAATATAAAGAAAAGATCAGGAATTACAATGATAGTTCTGTAAGTATTTTCAGATGGATGTGTAAATCCACTAAGAGAGCAAATAATCCCACCTTCCTATGATTCCATAGTACCATCACTGCATATATAGGATTATAACAGCATCCTATTTAGCAGAGTAACTTTTGGTTTTACTGCTGAAAGAGCATCTACTAAAGCAGTGACCCCACTGGATGCACCTTTATAAGAATTGCTAGGTTTAGAGTTTCAGTGTGGTCTGCAAAATCCTATATATTATAGATTAATTAATTTATCCCTCACACACCCAAACCTGCCTGTGGGTTTATCTGGTATGGGCTACATCTCAAGGCATCAGGTGGGAACCATCTCTTGATTCTAATGCTTATGGATTGTACCCTGGTTCCTCCCATAAATTTTGTTAGCTTCTCCTCTGAGATGCCATTTATACATTCCAGTTCTTTGTTCAATTTCTGTTACTTTGCACTTCACTTATAAATCTAATCTGTTTCTAGAGCTTCCACCTTTCCATCAAACACACAACACGTTTTTACTCTTCACTAGCACATCCCCGTTGGATCATTTTGCTGAATATGGTATAAAGGCACGAGAGAATAAAACTATGATCTGTGTAGAAGAGACTCTGTTTATTTCTCAGGTTAATATTTTCCCATGATTGAATACTGCACACAGACACATTTAGAGAGACAATTTCTTTTCTTTTCTACCAGGGAAGAAACAACAAATCTGAGATTTAAAATTTCTCCTGTAGCAATTGTTCCATTACAAATAACATTTTTGACAGCACTAAGTGCTACCATTGGTACCCTGTTGCACTTATGATTGTGTGATACATTACAAGGAATCCTTGTCAAATCTGTGCTGAAATATGCAGTGCAATACACATAAGTACAAGGTACTTGGAAATTGGAATTATACATCACAACACTAAACCATGGTTTTCCCCTTCATGCTCAGAACAATGAGGACTGCTTTGGAGTGGTGTGGTCCTATGTTGCAGGGGAAGTATGTGCAAAAGGGAGGAACACAAGACAAGGACCCACTGCTACTGAATCAAAATTTGTGCTCTCTATGGGAGATTAATTAGTGGACAGGTAAACCTCTTGAACAGTGTCCTATCAATAGTAGCACATTCCTATAGTCTCCTGCAGAGAATGGAAGAACTTCCTCAAGATGCCTATGGGGTGAAGGTGACCAGTCAGCCATAGAAAACCTGAACAAGCTTTCACCTTATAAAGTTGATAAATGTACTGATTGCATACTGCTGATGCTGATATTCTTGAAATTCTAATTCAGTAAACAAGAATGATGCTCTGGCTAATTATCTCTGGGCTCAGAAGCAAAGCAAACTCTGGCATGTTTATTATGTACATGGGAGATCACCAGGATGTTACCCTTTTGTTTTAGCTAGAACAAACAGGCATCCAGGCTTCAATATTGATATCATCAAGGTTTACCTGAGGTGATAGTTAAGCTGAATCCCAGTGTGAGACTTTTTGGGTGTTTTCATTAGATGTTTTACATTGAAAATTGACTTGGATGTTAGCTTGTGGGAAACTACATGTTGGAGGATCTTTCTGACCCAGACTGGGAACTTTTCTGTACAAATGAAAAGAAAAATATGAGATGATAGTTAAATTCTACGTTACAATGCAGGGGTCCCCAACCCCTGGTCCATGGACCAGTACCGGGTCATGGCATGCCAGCAACCAGTCTGCACAAACAAGCAAAACCCCATATGTGGGATCCAGGTAGCACACAAAACCACACACTCTCTGGTCCACAGAAAACTCTCTCTCCATGGAATTGGTCCCTTGTGCCCAAAAGGTTGGGGACCTCTAGTATAATGTACTGAGATGTGGATATACAATGCCAGGGAAGGGATATATACACATTTATTTGACAATCAAATCATTAAACCAGATATTGGTTGAAAACTGGACACTTAGTTAAGATATTGGACTAGGACTGGACAGACCAAGAAACTCACTGGATGTATTGCCAGTTGCTCCTTGCTGCCTAACCTGCCTCACAGAATTGTTGTGGATAACAAAAAGAGGAGGAAGAGCTATTATATTGAGCTTCTGGAGAAAGGGCAGAACAGAAACCCAAATAAATAAATACAAGCAAACATTAAGAGGTCCTCAAGATTTGGAATTAAGAACTAAATTAAAGGAAAAATCAGAAGAGAGCAGTGACTGAAAGTATAGCTTTCTTGTATCTGTGCAGACAAATGATGCTACAGGGCCAGTGGTGGGATTCAGCCAGTTTGCATCACTTTGGCAGAACTGGTACTTAATTTTTTGTTGCCCAGGCCCAGAATGGACTTCCGGAAGTGGCATCCACACAGAGAACTGGTTTTTCACATATTTGAATCCCACCACTGCACAGGGCCCAGCATGTTCTTCCAGTTCCAAGTCCAAGAAACTGTAAAGGGAAGATGGAAGAAAACTCTAGTGAATAGTGCCAGAGCAGTAATGGAAGCAATGTAAGGCAAGAGAGTCAGAGGCCACCTCATGGGACAATGAATTTTCTTCCCTTTTATCAGAATCTTGATCATATGGTTGGAACTTGTTTGTACTGAGAACCTTTTACACTAAACCCCCATATTGTCTCAATCTTAATCTACACAACAACCATTATGGGTATGGCAAGAAGCTATCCTGATTCTTTTTTTTTAAAAAAAATCTTTAGATTAGACTCTTATTCATAAAGATTTCCTTGGAGCCAAGCGGTCTTTGTATCTGTTTAATGGGCTGATTCCATAGGATAGGTACGGCCTATCTAATATGACTTCTTTGTGTTCTTCTTTGTGATAGATTTCCAAATACAAATGTTCAGGTTTCCACGTGATAGTTTAGGATTAGTCTAAGTCTGGCCTAATATCAGGTAGCACTGTCAGCCTATCTCTGGTTCAGCTGAAATGTTAATAACTTCTAATTTGGTTTCCCTGTCTTTATTCAGTTCCCTTTGGACTCTTGAGTAAAGAGTAAATAAAAATATCATTTTATTCTGCTAGCCCAGGGGTCTTCAAACTTAGCCCTTTTATGACTTGTGGACTTCAACTCCCAGACTTCCTCAGCCAGTGTGCGTGGCTGAGAAATTCTGGGAGTTGAAGTCAACAAGTCATAAAAGGGCCAAGTTTAAAAACTCCTGTGTTAGGCAATCATTTTGTCAGCAACTTAAATGGGTCAGCTTGAGAAAATCCATTTGCACATATGTTAACCATGTTAAGATTGCACCCAAACCAGTGGTGGGATTCAGCCAGTTCGCACTACTTTGGCAGAACCGGTAGCTAATTTTTTTATTGCCCGGGCCCAGAATGGACTTCCGGAAGCAGCATCCACACAGAGAACTGGTTGTTCATATATTTGAATCCCACCACTAACCCAAACAATCCAGGCTGTTCAGTGCTTTTCTTCCAAAATAAATAACAGGATAGTTCTCAGAAGTAAAACACCCTGGCATTCTAGAAAAAGCATACAGAAATATATTTTTTTGTGATGAATATTGACACTTTCTATTTTCTGGCTGCAGAAATGTTATGCATTTTGAACATTTTCCATATTCAGTCCAAACATACCCATATAGAACTGAGGGATGGAGTGCTCCAAGTGGGGCCATGGTACTAAGCAGGCTGGCCAATGAATGATCATAGGAATGCTCGATGAGCGGAGTCTTTCTGAATGCTTGCATGAAATTTCCCATTTTGTCTGAGAACTGAGCACTAGAGCACACTCACCCCCAACTCATAAGCAATTCTGAAGAACTTACGCAGGGTGGCCTAGTTTCACTAAGCAAAAAAATGAACCTTCCTGTTCAAAGACAAAGTTTTCTGTAATTTAAAAAAAGCTCACCCCCCTTGCATTTTAAGCAACGGTTGGTCTAAATAAAGCATGCTGTACTTTCCCCATTTGGTCTATCTTACTGGAGTTATCTGCTTTTTCAAAGAATCTTCTTTTGTTAATAAAAAAATGGGCCTAAAGAAAGGAGAGTGAACGTGATTTGTCTTTGAAGATTTATTTTTATCTTCACCAGCTGTTAAGCCTGCCCCACTGGCTTATACTGCCAAAAAATAATAAAATAAAATAAACCCTGGTATTTCATTTATATTGCAGCCTTCTTGCGGGGGGGGGGGGACATAAGATGTTTCTTGGCATTGCATGTCCTTGTTCTTCTGAATTTAGGAAGAGATTATTTTCCTTCAGTGTGTGCTTTCAGTCAAAGCAGCCTTTCCTATCCCTTAATAGGACAGTTACCAGGAGGAATAGCATTCAGCAGAACCTGGTGCCTATGCAGAACAAGAGCCTGAAAAGCATACTAATGACTGCCAGTTCATGCTGTCTGTGAAGGATTACTTGGGATTATATGTAATTATCTGAAATTGCACACTGTTTTGGGCCAAAATTTTTTTTTCCAGAGAAGGGGTGTAATCGATAGGGCTTCTAATTTTATTTTAATTTTTTTTTTACCCTTTAACTATTGCCTTCCATTTCCATTTGCTTAGTCGTCAAAGGTAGACTATGTTTATAATAAAGAGATAAGAAAGTTATGAAAAATGTCACATATCCAGACTTTTGAAATAACGAGCAGCTCTGAAAGGCACCCAATTCCCTTTTACTTTCCAGACAACACCCCCACCCCAGTTCAGGCCTCACACACATACATACGGGCACCAGACATGTGGGAAATAGTTCAGTTATTACATTGGACAAATATCCTTAAAAAACAAATATCTTAGCTTTGCCTCTTGGTAGAATTACAAAATGACAGAATGACAGAGTTGGAAGGGATCTTAGAGGTCTTCTAATCCAACCCCCTGCTTAGGAAGGAAAACCTATACTATTGTAGAGAAATGGTTGTCCAATCTCTTAAAAGCTTCCAGTGTTGGAGCATTCACAATTTCTGGAGGCAAGCTGTTCAACTGATTAATTGTTCTAATTCTCAGGAAATGTCTCCTTAGTTCTAGGTTGCTTCTCTTCTTGGTTAGTTTCTATCCATTGTTCCTTGTCCTGCCTTCAGATGCTTTGGAAAATAGATTGATCCCATATTCTTTGTGGCAATCCCTTAAATATTGGAACACTGCTATCATGTCTTCCCTAGTCCTTATCTTCATTAAACTAAAGGTAAGATATTTGTTTTTTTAAGGATATTTGTCCAATGTAAAGGTTCCCCCGCACATCCATGCTAGTCGTTTCCAACTCTAGGGGCCAGTGCTCATCTCCGTTTCAAAGCCGAAGAGCCAGCGCTTGTCCAAAGACGTCTCCGTGGTCATGTGGCCAGCATGACTAGATGCCAAAGGCGCACAGAACGCTGTTACCTTCCCACCGTAATAGTCCCTATTTTTCTACTTGCATTTTACGTGCTTTCGAACTGCTAAGTTGGCAGAAGCTGGGATGAGTAACAGGCGCTCACTCTGCTACGCGGCACTCGGGATTCGACCCACCAAACTGCTGACCATCTGATTGACAAGCTCAGTGTCCTAACCCACTTAGTCACCGCGTCCCCTTTCATTAAACTAGACATACCCAATTCCAGCAACCATTCTTTATATCCTTTAGCCTCTGGTCTCCTAATCATCTTTGTGGCTCTTCTGAATTCATTCTAAAGAGTTTGTTTTCATTGCAGAGGATCATCCTACTAGAGCTAAGCCATCACGAGACTTTGTAGAAACAAAATCTGCTGAACCCAGAATGGAATAAAAAATAGATACAAATATATTTTTGTTCCCCTTTCAACAATAAAAAAGCAGTGAAATGCAGAATATATGGTATCATCAAAAGAAAGTCCAGTTTTTAGTCCATACTGAACTCCTAGACTCTGTTCATGGGAAAGACCGATGTGTTGCATGGAGAACTGTGAAGGTCATTTCGAGCAGTTGTTTTTCAAACTCTGTAATTTTAAGATGAGTGGATTTCAGCTCCCATGCTGGTTGGGCAATTCTTGGAATTGAAGTCCAGCCACCTTAAAGCTGCTGAGGTTGAGAAATACTGATTTAGAGCATGCTGGCTGGGGAATTCTGGTAGTTAAACTTTCCAATGTTGGAAACTTAGGAAGTAAACAGAGTGTATAAAGACAATACCCAATTCCATAGAAAGCTTTGTACCTCAATTCAATTCAATTTCAATTCTCTGAATTATAAATACAGTGGTACCTTGGTACTCAACTGCTTTGAAATTAATCAAATTTGGCACTCAACACAGTTTGACATGAAAATTTTGTCCTGGTAATCGTTGTCTGTTTGGTACTGAACACAGGAGTTAGAAGTTATTGGAGTTGGCTGCCTTGTAACTTACTACATTATTCCTTACAGGAATAATGGTACTCATTGGCACTCATTGTTTTTGGTACTCGTTGTGCCTTCTGGAACCAATTAATGATGAGTACCAAGGTACCAGTGTAACGAGAAGATTTTACTTTCGGGTCATTCAGCAAATGAGGGCAAATGCAACAGCAAAGCAATAGCCTTATTTACGGATTGCACACCTCCTGATGAGAGAGAAGGAAGGAAGGAAGGAAGGAAGGAAGGAAGGAAGGAAGGAAGGAGCTTTTTTAACTGGGAACTTACATCTACTTTGTGAATCCTGGGCCACATTTTACCATCCACCCTAATGGCATGGCGATCAATTAATGCAGTGTGTATTTCCCATCAATTGCTAGTTGACTCTTTATATTCCAAGTTCAAGTGATCAGAAGAAAGAATATATACTTCTTTCTCTCAAGTATGCTGAATTGCTTTAGGTATATTTAAGTGTTTATATATTATGAATATAAAAGTCAAATTGTGGCCCAACACTAGTAAACACTAACCCTTGAATCTACAGTGTGAATAACAAAGGAGCTGCTGCTTTCCCAAATGCACCAGCACAATTTTTTTTGTTAAAACTGTCAGTTCCTGCTAATCACCTGTTTGTAGGGGGCGTAGATGAAGTGTTGTAGCAACCAGGGATTTAATGTATTTTGAGACATTGGAGGAAGAGTTTTTTTATGCCTTAAAAGAAAAAAAAGGCTGCATGCAGTTTTGCAATGGAAATCTAGATACAGAAAGATTTCTGTGTCCTATTTATGTTAAATAGGCACTTTGATGGTTTTCTGTACCTGGCAGTTTACCAGCTATGCTCTACGCATTTGCCAATTGTGCATTCATTCATTTAACTGCTGCTGAATGACAGGTGTTTTCATTAAGAGGGCAGTCTTATGTATTTAAGAAGCCTTCTTAAGCTGACTAGCTCCAGATGTGTTTTCTTAGACATTGCAAACTTCCAGCACTGTAGACTTCCAATGTGTTCAAAGGGCAAAGGCTACTCAGAAGACTTGCCAGTGTTTTATTAAACATATTTCCCCATTTGGTTCCATTTTTTCCAAACTCCCAAAATTTGGGACCTCAGACAATTTACATCCCTGAAAATGATACCATTTTGTTTCAGAACAAAATGCAAAATTGCAGCCCTCCCTCCCCTATACAGTTCGATAGAAAGCTGTATGATAGTTTCTTCTTCCAGTGAAGATTTTAATTATTTTAATGCCTATGATTAGCTTTCATAAAAACCTATATTCAAAACTAATGTGTCACTGCTAATGATTGATATGGGTTTGATGATTGGACTGTTCTAATTATGTACCCAGTCTTGGGGAATAGTGTAATTAGGCTATCCAAAATACTATTTGTCATTTCACCATGCAGTCCAATAAATCTCTTATGGTATGATGCTTGAAATTCATCAAAACATATATACAGTTCCATCCCACTAGGTGATTTCACCTTTCTTTAATTACTAGATAGGGATTAAAAAATGCAAGATGCTTACCATGTCATATATCAGGTAATCAAGGGGAAACTCCCATTAACCTAATGTTGTAAGTGAGCTGGGGGTTGGGTGTGAGAAGATTCAGAATAAATAAAATGGTATTTTATTTATTTCAATCAGAATAAAGCTGGAAGGACCTTGGAGGTCCTGCTCAGGCAGAAGAACGTATACCATTTCAGACAAGTGACTGTCCAGTCTCTTCTTAAAAACCCCTACAACTTCTGATGCCCCTACAACAGGGGTCTTCAAACTTGGCCCTTTTATGACTTGTGGACTTTAACTCCTTAAATTTCATGTTGTTGAATAGGGCTCATTGTTCAAGTCTGTCAAGATCTTTTTGGATCCTGAGCTTGTCTTCTGGGATGTTGGCTATTCCTGCCAGTTTAGTGTCATCTGTGAATTTCATGAGATCCCCTTCTATTCCCTCCTCTAAGTCATTTATGAAGATATTGAAGAGTACTGGGCCTAAGATGGAACCCTGTGGCACTCCAGTGCTTACTTCCCTCCATGTAGATGTAGTACGATTAAGGATGACACATTGAGTACAGTTTGTCAGCCAGTTACAAATCCATCTGGTGGTGATGATGTCTTTTCCACATGTTTCTATCTTACCCAGAAGTAGGTTGTGGGCTACTTTGTCAAATGCCTCGCTGAAGTCTAAGTATACTATGTCCACAGCATTTCACTGGTCTACTAAAACATTTATATATTATTATATACTAAAACATTTATATATTTATATAATTATATATTAATTTTATATATGTGTGTGTCCCAGTATAATGTTGCAGGATCCAATCTGGGTTGGACCAGAGGTTTAGTCTTCCAAGCTTTCAGACTCATGCTGGAGCAGGGAAACTTCTCTCTAGAAAGAGTGTGTGTTCTCTCTACATTCTGGTAGAAAGAATTTGCCTGAGGATGGACCCAGCATGAATCTGAAAGCTTGGAAGCTATTTTCACCAGCTCAAGGTTGACTCAGCCTTCAAACCTTCCAAGGTCAGTAAAATGAAGACCCAGATTGTTGGGGGCAATATATGCTGACCCTGAAAACCACATAGGGAGGGCTGTAAAGCACTGTGAAGTGGTATATAAGACCAGTGCTTTTTTTGTAAAAGAAAAAGGTGCTGGAACTCACACATCTCATACAACCCACCTTGCCTACCCTACAAGGTTCCATCCAAAAAAAGGTGCCAGAACTCCGTTCTGAGCATTCTATGACAAAAAAGCCCTGTATAAGACTAAGTGCTATATTGCTTTTGCTAAAACTAGAATTTCAGAGAATATAAACTATGAAATTCTTAATCATGGCTTTAAGTTCAAAGAAGGCGGAGAGTACATTGCTCCATTACTAACAATGTATAGAAAGCAAGCCTATGCAGCAATGCCAGTCAACAAAGGAAAACATGTATTCACAGCAAAGATGGATAGGAAAGAATATCCATATCTTTGCTGTGCAGACTCAAGCTGGGCATCATTCAATACATTACCTGAATATCATATCATAATGCACACACAGAGACACTTAATTGCTGATGGTGTATAATATCTTTCTCTGTGAATAACTTGGTTTACCACCTTGTGCTATTACAGTATATGATACATGAGGAGAAATCTCTAAATGTCTTTTTCCATAAATGCAGTCAGCCGTGAAAATTTGTAGTTTAAACTGTTTCTAGGTGTATGTCTCATGTTGCAAGTCAGAGATGTCTAGCTAGTGATGATCAGCCTAATTAATTTAAACTAAGTATAAAATCATTTGACCAACTTTCCCTTTCAAGCTTTTGCTTCAAACGTACTAAACTTCTGCACTGTGGCTCTACTTTCTTAATATACACTGTGTCTGTGTTCTAAAATAACTTTAGTCTGTAAACAATCAGGATTTGGAAGAATAATCATGCTCTAATACTACTACTAATATATTATTATATTAATATAATACTACTAATCATCATCATCACGTATAAGTAAAATTGCAGTTGGGAAACAATGTCCCCGTTGTTCATCTTAACCAGAGTAACTCAGTACTGTCTGTTGAAATTACTATCATGTCTGCTATCAGTTGCATATCCATGATTTCAATAAGCTTGACTAAATTCCTTTTTCTATGGACAAAAATTATGCTGGAAGTGCAGCTTCAGAACTATTACTCCAGAATTGCCAATGTACAGTGGTTCTCAACCTATGGTCTGCAGACCTCTGAGGGGTCGAGATATCAACACAGGGATCTGTAGAGGCTTGAAGAAATCTTATGATTTACACTCTGAGTTAAGTCTTGGTAGTCCGTGGCCACAAAAAGTATTTAAAGGGAGTCTGTAGTGATGAAAAGGTTGAGAACCATTGCATTAGAATAAGGACAAAGGTTTGTCTCTCCATCCCCATTCTGCTTTTCTCTGATTGGAAGATTAATACTGATTAATATTACCCTTCAGCCAGCTTCCCTACTATTTTGTTCTCATTGCTTCCCTACTATGGTGAAGAAAGTTCAAAGATACATGCTTTGTGTGAGAGCATGCAGCTTTCTTAATAAACTTTATTAAGTGTTATTCAAGGGTGTGTCTTTGGATATTGGTTGTGTGCTGGAACCTTCAGCTGTATCTGTGCAATATTTTTAGACATGATTATTTTTGTATGAGGCTAACAGTAAAACACTGTTGCATACTTTTTTTTCAGAACTGCAGTATTCATATTTATTGATAGGAACACTTTGTCCTAAATATCTTTCTAACTTCAGTTTGTGTTGTTTGATCTCATTGTGTTGGGTGTGTTTGAGAGCTGAATTGACTGACTTAGGGTTCAGCTATGAAAATCTTCTATTTGAAGACTGAAGAGAGGAAGCAATGGTATAGCATGAAAGTGTTTTTATAATCACTTCTATGCTTTATTGATCTATGTCTCAGCCCAATTTAAAATGCAATGTTTGATACTGTAAGCTTTAACTAGCTTGGAGACTAGCTTATTTGAAATGCTCCAATGGTCTTCCTCATACATATTTACTAAACTTGAATATCATTTTCAGAAGACATAGTCAGAATCAGATGAGTAACTGCCAAAGAAAGGTATTCTAGTTTGTTAATATCTATATAGTAGGTCAATATCAAGATAGTAGTATTCTTGTTGTTAAGCTGGTTTTTAAAACCATCTGGTGTTAATTATATGATCTTTCTGATATCAGGTAAAGACTATTTGGTCCTCTAATCCTTTCAGTACTGATATTATAGTATGACCCTTCCAAAATCAGGAACTCTTAGAATTTGAAGTGACTTTAGAGGTAATCTATTTATCTCTGTTCAGTGCAGGACCCACTATAACATCTTGGATCATACAGCTTTTGTTTCAAGATCTTCCGTGGAGAACTCATCACTTCATATGGTAGCCTATTCTACTGACTGACTGCTTGTATAGTCAGAAAGCATATCCTGAAGCCTAATCTTTTAGTTTTAACCTATTGATTGTAGACTTGCCCTTTGGAGCAACAGAAAATAAGTCCACTCCCTCTTCTATGTGGCAGCTGTCCAGATATTTAAAGATTGCTCCTAAGATTTCTTTTTATAAGTTAAATATACCAAGATTCTTTATCAACATACCAATCTCTCCACTGGGCTTCCTTCCAGATCACTCAGCATCTTGGTAGTTCTCCTTTGAACTTGCTCCAATATGTCACTGTCCTTTTTTGAACTATGACATCCTGAACTCATGAGTTCCAAGTGCAGTCTAACCAAAACAAATTAGAGTGGAACACTTATATTCAGCAAACTGGACTCCACGGTCCTTTTAATGAATCCCAAGATAACATTTTTTTTAGCAACTGATCACACTGCTAACTTACTGTATATTTAACTTTAGGTTGAAAAGGTCACTCAGATCCCTTTCACAATTACTAATTCCAAATGAGGTCTTCCCCAGTCCTGTACGTATAGTCCTTGACTTAAACCACAATTGGGAAATAATTTCCATTGTTAAGTAGAACAGTTGTTAAGCGTTTTATGATATTTTTTTAAAAAAATCATACTTGTTAAGTGAATCATGCAGTTGTTAAGCAAATCTGGTTTCCATTGTCTTTGCTTGAAGCCAGCTGGGAAAGTCGCAAATTTAATTTAATTTAATTTAATAATTTAATTTGTATACCGCCCTTCTCCCGAAGGACTCAGGGCGGTGAACAGGGCAGTACATAATAAAAACCCGGATACAAAATTTAAAAAGTAATTAAACTACAATGCCCGTAATAAATTAATACATATTAAAAGTTAAAACCGATTATAAAACCCAGCCCCAACCCATCAGACCAGGCCAGCTTGTTCAAAAAGAAAAGTTTTGAGATCGCGCTGAAAGGAGCAGAGGTCGGGGGCCGTTCGGAGCTCAACCGGCAAGCGGTTCCAAAGGTCTGGCGCGCCCACAGAGAACGCCCTCCCCCTGGGGGCCACCAATCGACATTCCTTGATCAGAGGCACCCTGAGGAGGCCCTCTCTGTGGGAGCACACTGGACGGAGGGAAGTTGACGCCGGCCGCAGGTGTTGCCGTAGGTAATCCGGACCCATGCCATGTAGGGCTTTGTAAGTCATCACTAACACCTTGAACCTCACCCAGAGAGCAACCAGCAGCCAATGCAGCTCGCGGAGAAAAGGTGTAGCATGGGAGTATCGGGAAGCTCCCAGCACAACTCGCGCGGCTGCATTCTGCACCAGTTGGAGTCTCGTATGATCGTATGATCCTGGGGTGCTGTAACTGTTATAAATATATACCAGTTTCCAAAGCCCAAATGTTTATCCATGACCATGGATCAATGCTGTGACAGTCATAAATCTAAGAACCAGTTGTTAGTCACTTTTTCCAGTGCTGTTTTAACTTTGAATAGTCACTAAATAAATGGTTAGTGTATTGTACATTTATACTTCTCCTGCTCAGATGAGGACTTTCTATTTCTCCCTGTTAAAATCCTGTCCTGTTCATTTCAGCCTACTGCTCAAGGTTACTTAGATTTTTTTTAAAAAAATTCTTGAGCCTTTGAAGTATTGGTTATGTTTCCCACCTTTATATCATCTGCAAACTCCATAATTCAACTCCCTTATCCAAGTGATTTGATAAAAAATGTCAAACAGCTCAATATATCCCTCCAAGCTGAAGTGAAGCCATCAATGAAAATTCTGTTTGTCCATGATCATTCAGCCCAATGTTAGTCTAGCACAGTGGTGGGATTCAGTCTGTTTGCACTACTTCAGCAGAACCAGTAGGTAATTTTTTTGTTGCCCAGGCCAAGAGTGGACTTCTGGAAGTGACATCCACACAGAGAACTGGTTGTTCACATATTTGAATCCCACCCCTGGTCTAGCAGCTGTAATATCCAGTTTATATTTTACCATTTTATTATTGATTATATCATTGAAAGACTTTACTGAGGGCTACACTATGATCCTGGCATTTCCCTTATCTATTTGTATAGTAACTCTGCCTAAAAAGGAAGTAGTTTGGCAGGACTTCTTTATTGCAAACCCACGTTGGCTCCTGTTAATTGTTGCCTTGCTATCCAATACTCACAAATACGCTGCTTAATAATCTGCTTAATGGACCTTGCCCGATGTAGATGTCAAATTGAGAAGTCTGTAATTTCCATACCCTCCTCAGTACAAACAATCTGATTATAATCTCAAATTTCAGAAAGGGGAAATGAAGAAGACTTAAAAAAAACCTGGGAAGAAGGCTTTGCCCCTGTTCTCTTCCAAAATAAAAGAAAAAGGTGGTATTTCCCCGCCTTGCAAGACAGCCATCATATTGCTATCTCTTCTATGGTACTAATGAAAAACATGCTAAGAGGGTGGGGCTTATAAAAGTCAATATGGCAGCCAGCAGGATGGGATCAAACTCTAACTTTTTCAGGTGTGTTGTAAGATATACACAGTATAAAAAGGGTGGGAGTTTGATCCCATGTGGCTGCCACCTTACCTTTTTTAACCCTTTCATGGACACTCTGAGTGGCAGGATGGGGGCAGTTGGAAGAAAGAATGTTGGGAAGTGTTTGTGTGTGTTTAGGCACACCTATTATATACACACGTATACTGAAAGACAGAAGGAAAGAGATGAGACTTGAAAACCAGAGGGAGCTGGAGAAGCAGCAGAGAAACATGTAATGTGGGAAATATGTTAGGAAGCAGATTCAAAGGGGAAAGAAACTGCCCTAACTGGGCCTGTTGTGTGTGTGTGTGGGGGGGTCATTAGACTTCCTCTGGCTAAAAGGCTACAGCTTTTATATTTCTTGCTTCCTTGTTAAATGATTTCCAGAGCATTGCTGCAAGGTGATGAACACACATTTGGTAAACAAGATAGGAAATCAAATGGTTGATTTGATGGATGGTACAGTAACCAGCTATCTTGCCTTAATTTCAACCAAAAAGTTCCTTTTGTTTTCCTCTTAAAAACGCAATCTCAACCTGAAAAATGATTTGTGTTTCTGGGTTCCTGGAAGACCTAGATTATAAATATTGGAAAAGTTATTTAATCAGGCATTAAAGAGACGTGGCCTCTCTCCCTAAACATTTTGCCAAGGGCTTGTTAAGTTATAACATCCCTTGGACTTCTTGTGCTTGTAGTCTTGATTAAAACACAAGTCTAAATAATGTATCTAAGGGTGAATGATCGAGAACTGATGTGAAATCTACACAGGAAAAATTGTTATTAATGTCCTGGTCAGAATAAAGCATTTACTAACACTGGAATTATGAGAATTCTTTCCCCCCCCTGTATGGAGTATGTTGTATCTATTCTGCAGAGTGATGATTTGTCTGTCAATAGTGCCAAGGACAGCTGTTTATATTGCTGTATTCAGCAGTCTGCACTGTTGTCAAGCACTTGAGTCAGGTTAAATAAAGCTGTGGGAGGCCTGTCTTCAAACTGGCAACTTCAGAAGGCTGAAAACAAAAAATAAGGTGAGTGGATCAGCGCCTGATGCTAGCTTTCCCACTTGGAGGATAACCTGCCTAGAAACATGTCATGAATTGTTAGTACAAATAAGAAAATAAAAAGGCAAGAGCAGAGTTTCATTCATCTTTCTTTTCCTTTTTATGAATAATTGAATTTAATACTGTAACATCTTACAAGTGGAAAGCAATTTATCTGTTCACTGAGTTGTGATTTATTTAAAGCATTTCTGTTATAACTATCTATCTCTATCTCTATCATCTCTGTCTCTATCTCTATCTCTATCTCTATCTCTATGATCTCTATCTCTATCTAAATCTATATCTCTCTACCTCTATCTACCTCTATCTATTTCTGTCTGTCTGTCCATCTGTCCGTCTGTCTGTCCGTCTGTCTGTCTGTCTGTCTGTCTGTCTGTCTATCTATCTATCTATCTATCTATCTATCTGTCTGTCTGTCTGTCTGTCTGTCTGTCTGTCTGTCTGTCTGTCTGTCTCTCTCTCTCTCTCTCTCTCTCTCTCTCAATTTATCTCTACCGTCTCTCTCTCTCTCTCTCTCTCTCTCTCTCTCTCTCTCTCTCACACACACACACACACACACACACACATCTTTATGTCTGTCTATGTATCTATTCTATTTGTCCATATGTCTACATATTTATTTGTCTGTCTAGACATTATAGCTTAGTAATGCAAAATATAAGAATACAATCAAGGTTTGGGTGTCTACTAACAGGGCAATTCTTTGAGAATTATTTCCAAAACTTTATCAATCTATCTATAGTTAGACTGCTTTACTGATCAATGTATAAGTAAGATTGGACATCTGTTCAGGCTGAAATTAGAAAGCTAAATTTTAATGTGATTGTACTCCAATGTGAGCTCTCTGGAAATGTAAAAATGAAAAGTACATCAACACAAACTAATATCTAAAAACAACAATATATTAGTAATGTTAATAGGATGTTTGGGTAAATCTAGGGTTTGAGATTTGGGGCATACTGTCTGCTTCAGAATCCACCTGAGATGGTGGAAGCACCAGACAATGCCTGGAGCCAATTTAAGTTTACTGTGGGGCCTGCTAAGGCGGTATTGTCAGTTTGGAGATTTCATCTGGTATCACTGCTTTGGTTATGTGCAGTGCTGGGAGTGTTATTAAACATATCGTTCATTACCTACAAGATCAATATATTTACTTTGGAATCTGCTTACTGTTAATGTGTGCCTGTGTGCATGCATGTACCATGGAAGTCTTTAGTGTGTCCTGGTGACAGTCTGGACAAATCCCTTCCATTTTCTTGGCAACATTTTTGCCTTCTCCCTGAAAGTGAGTGAATGACCTCAGGTCACCCAGCAGGTTCCATAGCTAAGGCAGGAATAGAACAAACAATCCCATTTTCTAGCTTGTGTCTTAAACCATTACATCAAACTGATTGTCTCTTATTGTGACAGAGATCCTGAAATGGCCAGGGTACTGGAACCATTGTACATTTAGGTCACTACATACATTTGGGAGTTTAGGGTGAAGGTTCATTCTCCGAGCTTGTGGGTTGGTTTCTGAATGCTTCATTCCCAGGCTAGGTAACATCTTCAGCAGAATTTAGGGGATGTCAGTGTCAGTGTTCTGTTTATAAGGGCTTCAGGTGTGGGTATGTCAAGTGACGGTCTGTGGTGGGTCTTGTGGTAGGCCAGGTGTGAGTCATCAGTGAGTCTTGGGATGGGTCTTCTGATGGGGAGGTTATTTCAGGTCAGGGCCATTGGGAAGTGAACTACTGGTGGGAGGGGGGCTTGTGTGGGTTGGTTGAGGGTTGATGCTGTCTCTGGTTGGTTGTGCACTTGATTTGGATCCTGAGGGGGCTCATAGGCTGGTTGTAGGTCAATGTGTCTGTTGATGGAACTCATGAGCATGGTGGGTGGTAGTGTGGCCGATGATTTTTGTGTTGCTCCAATGGAACTTGTGCTGTTTGGTGCCAGTGTGGGTAGAGATTATTGGGAGTTGGTCAGACTTTTGATGAAGCTTCCCAATTGGGACATCCTTATCATGTAATTCCTTATCTTTAAACATGTAGCAAGCATAGTCAGACTTCTTAACAAGAATGTCTTAATACAGGCTTTGGAATCCCAATGATGTTTATCATCATTATCATTAGATCCCATCAGGCAGCAAGTGTTTTCTAGCTGTTTCGATCATTCGCAGCATTTTTGGCATTGTCCCAAGGGATGTTAATAACCTTAAGATCTTCTTTAAGTGTTGGAGGCCAAGCTTTCCAAGGCTGTCCTCATTAATATTACTTGATTTCCTCCAGGACGTATCCAACATAGTGCAATTTTTGGGATGCCAGTCTTTAGGCACATATAAGAGATGGCCAACAAGCCACATTCAGTGTTCATTCACAGTTCTCGGCAGGTCTGATCTTTATACTGGCTGTTTCTGATTTTAAATATGCAACATTTGTATAATTGGGTTCAGTACTTTGTATTTCTATGATTGCTTCATATATATATATATATATATATATATATATATATATATATATATATATATATATATATATATATATATATATATATATATATATATATATATATATATATGGGACGCGGTGGCTCAGTGGGTTAGGACGCTGAGCTTGTCGATCAGAAGGTCGGCAGTTTGGCGGGTCGAATCCCGAGTGCCGCGTAACAGAGTGAGCGCCTGTTACTCGTCCCAGCTTCTGCCAACCTAGCAGTTCGAAAGCACGAAAAAATGCAAGTAGAAAAATAGGGACCACTCCGGTGGGAAGGTAACAGCGTTCCGTGCGCCTTTGGCGTCTAGTCATGCCGGCCACATGACCACGGAGACGTCCTCAGACAAGCGCTGGCTCTTCGGCTTTGAAACGGAGATGAGCACCGGCCCCTAGAGTCGGAAACGACTAGCACGCATGTGCGGGGGAACCTTTACCTTTACCATATATATATATATATATATATATATATATATATATATATATATATATATATATATATATATATATATATATATATATTATTGGAAAACCGCTCAGTGATTCTCCAGTGAAAAGCAACAAATTAAAAGGACAGATGAATTTAAAAAGTACAACACTAGAAGTTCTCATTGACTTGTGATGGAAAACTAAGTAAATGCTAAAACCCCTGATCCTGGTATGAACAGAACTTAAAAAGTGGACAGCTTCTGTGTGTGAGCCTGGAAAACAAGACAACAGATAGAGCTGTCAAAGATCCTTCTCAGGGGGACTGAATAGTTGTGGCTCACCTACACCCTCAAGAAGTTATCTTAATATTGCTTTGATACAAAGTGTTAAGGAATTTGTTGTGCAGAGGTCTCCTTGTGCTACCAAAGAGTTGCACAGACAAGGAAGGGTACTGAGAGCAGTAAGAGTCACACACAGGAGTACACTGAGTTATAAAAACAAAAAGTAGTTTACTTTTGAGGTGGTGTAAGAACAAAAATGCACAGTCAAAAATAAACAGTCCAAGTCATAAACAATATCAACAGTCCAAAGAGTAATCCAAACTACAAAGTCTTCTTACCGGTCCAGAGGTCAATACACAGTTCAGGTTACAACAGTAGTAAACCAACAGCAGAGCAAAAACAGTAATAGTAGAGATCAGTGAATTCAGAGAGAGAAAGAAGCTACATTCCTAGCTTCCTCTTATGGCCATGAGAACACTTACACACCCATTGGCCAATTAACAACTTAAAGCCATAGCATTATGGTTAATATATTTTCAACCCAACATTGTAGGCTAACACCATATGCCTAACATTCTCCCCTTTGGGTAGAATAATATATAACTCTTACAGTCTTATGCACATTCTTTCACAATTAGCATTGTGTTTCACAGCACTTTGTACCTTCGTAAAATGGTCTGCAATATTTACATCAGATGAACAATACTCTAGCTGTATTAATTTATCTTTGACACATTGTCTGACATTCAAATAACGAAGATCAGTATGTTTAGATCTTGTTCTTACTGCAGCATTATTAGCCATCTTTATCGCAGCTTGATTGTCCTCATATACAATAAATGGATCATTTACATTTAAACCCAAATCTAACAATAATTGTTTGTACACTAGCAGTTCTGTACATAACACTGATAGACATGAAAATTCAGCCTCCATTGTAGATAGGCTTATGTGTTTTTGTCTAATAGACTTCCATCCAATTAAAGAATCTCCCAACATTATAGCCAACCCTGAGGTAGATTTACGAGTGCTTGTATCAGAGGCAAAACTCGCATCTGCATATGCAGTAAGGATTAACTCACGATTTGGCTCTAAATATAACGAGTAGTGAATAGTTTGCTTCAAATACCTTAATACTCGTTTAGCTGATTGCCAGTGTCTAACAGTAGGATTATTGTTGTACCTAGCTAATTGGTTTACACAGTAAGAAATATCAGGTCTAGTCCAATTACTAAGATACATAAGACTTCCTATCAAAGATTGGTACATAGCCTTATCAAATACAGGACTCTCAACATTAGTGTCCTTAAAATCCATAGCCATCGGAGTTTTTGCTGGTTTACACATTTCCATATTGTATCTCTTTAATAACTGAGATATTTTACTGGCTTGCGACACCTTAAAACCCCTATTTGTTTTCACAATATCTAACCCCAAATAGTGGCTTATTTCCCCAAGATTTCTAATTGTGAATTTATTTTGCAATCTTGAAATGATGGTTTGTGCTTCTAACTCAGTTTTTGTTATTATTGCAATATCATCTATGAATAATAAAAGAAAAGATAACACTCCATTGTGTTCTCTTCTAAACAAACAAGGATCAGCATTACTGGCTACAAAACCTAATGCACTTAACTCTTTAACTAAACATTTATTCCACTCATAGCCTGATTGTTTCAATCCATAGAGGCTTTTCTTTAATTCCCAACAATCATGGTCTCTATCATTAGTCAATCCTGGTGGTATTCTTAAATAAATAGTATGTTGCAATGGAGCATGTAAATATGCAGTTTCAACATCTACATGGGTAACAATATATTGGTTTTTAGCCGCCCATACTAAAGCTGCTCTTAAAGTAGTTGCCCTCAGACTGGGTGCAAACACTTCGTCATAATCCTCAGTAGTTTGGGCAAAACCTTGTGCAACCAAACGTGCCTTATGGGTTACAGTCCCATCTACACCTTTCTTTATCTTATATATCCATTTACAACCTATAGCTTGCTCACCAGGTGGCAGTTTTGCTTTCTCATAGACCTTACGATCCTGCAAAGACTTCAACTCCCTGTTCATTGCAGCTTTCCATGATGCCTGTTCTTTTTCAGGATACATCCTGATCTCATCATAGTTAGATGGTACTGAACTAACTTGACATACTATACTAGCTTCATAGCAATCAGGTGGATGTCTGATGCGCGTTGAACGCCAAGGAATTACAGGGCTTTGAATTTCTGTCTCCTTTCCTTCCTCTTTCTCTGATTCATCTTTTATCTCCCCTATCTCCTCTTCATCTTTTATATTTACAGGAGATGTATTATCATTACTAGTTACGTTATCAGAGGAGTCCTCAAACACTAGAGGATCAGTATTAACGGTTACTTGCTCTAACCTATCCCAACCAACGTGCTCAAGGAATTTTGCACTAGAACTGTTATATATATTAGTTGTGCCTCGTTCCCAGAAATGATAGGATCTGTGATTAGCTTCGTAACCTACGAAGTATAATTGCCTAGCCCTATGTTGGCCTTTACTCCTGAGTTGTGCAGGAATGTGGACCCAAGCTGGGGTGCCAAATGTGTGCAGGTAATCAAGGTTTGGTTTTCTACCATGCCATATTGTATATGGTATTTTACCAGTAGAAGTATTAACAACTAAATTCAGAACATGGTTTGCACATTTTGCTGCCTCCCCCCACAGTCTATCTGTTAAGCCAGAATCTCTTAACATGGTTCTCATCATGGCTTGTAACGTTTGCCCACGTCTCTCAACAAATGCGTTATGTTGAGGCCTATAAGGGGCTGAACGTTTATGCTCAATGCCAGCTGATTCTAGCATATCAACAAAACGCTTATTTGTAAATTCAGTACCATTATCAGTAATTATGCACTGAACCTTTATCTTTGCTTTTCTTTCTACAAACTTCAGCCAGTTTGCAAATTGATGGAAAGTGTCTGCCTTTGACTTAAGCAGATAACAAAATCCATATCGAGAGTAGTGGTCCAATATACTTAAAATATAACATGATCCTCCTAAACTTGGTTTCATGGGTCCAATTAAATCAGCAAACACAACTTCCAAAGGAACAGTTGTTTTGAAACTGTTTAACCTGTTTGCAGGAGTTGCCTTACTCTTTTCCTGACTACAGGCATTGCAATTCAAATACTTACTACATGGCTTTAGTTTAATTCCTTCTACTAACTCAACTGTTTTACGTAGTGAGTTAAAGTTCACATGCCCTAGCTGCCTATGCAATAAATGTATACATTCATCATGTGGCTTCTTGTTCTCACATATTGAGTTAGCTTTAACTGTACTAACCTGGTTACTTGTGAGAATGAATAAACCATTTTTCAAATTAGCAGTTACACAGGTTCCATTCCTCTCAATAGTGCATTGCTCCTCTCTGAATGTTACCACAAACCCAACTTTAACCAATTCCCTTACAGATAACAGGTTGAATCTTAGCTTAGGTATATATAACATAGGTAACTGTTCATCAATGCATGGACAATAGGAATTACCTTCACCAGAGGCCTTCATCCTCCAACCGTTTGCCAGTGAAACATATTGGTTGCTTTTTTCATAGTAATAAACCTCTTTTTCTCTTTGGTAATGCATTGTGAAGCCCCACTATCAACAACCCACAATTCATTGTTTCTGGATGTTGGTTCACCAGAAACAGCCAAACCAATGCTCTTCTTAGCCTTCCCACTGCTATTTACATTCTGTTTTTTACCCTTTCTACAGAATTTGGCTATATGCCCTCTAGCCCCACAAGAAAAACATTTCTTGACGTTGTAAGCAGTGGTGAATTGCTGCTTCTCTCGTGGCTGTGTCTCTCTCAGCTGGTCTCTGTCACGCCTCCTTCTGGACTCTTCCAGCACTCTTCCAGTAATGTTAGTCAAAGTCAGTTCCTCTCTGGTCAGGACTTCCAAAGAAGAAACATACCCATCATAACTCTCATCCAGAGATGACAGAATAATGTAGACCTGATGCAACTCTGAAAAAATCAGCTCCTTTTCATGAAGCTCTTGAAAAGTTGCCTTCATGTAATTTAAATGGGTCAGCATATCTCCATTCTTCTGCAGACAAGCCCTAAACAGCTTACGTGTAAGGTGTATATGTGCACCCACACTGTCTCGAACATAAAGCCTTCGCAAAATGCCCCAACACCTAGCAGCAGACTCCTCACCACGAATATGGACAAGCTGCTGGTCATTCAGTGTTAGTCCAATAATGCAAAAAGCTTTCTCATTGTTTCGTTTAAAGTCGTCTATCTTCTTTGCATCCTCTTCATCATCTGGATCCCAAGCAGTAGTATCTGGTGGATTATTTACTACAGTCCATAGTCCTTCCTTGCGCAAAAGCAAGCAGCATTTCGTGGACCAGGAAACATAGTTTGTCCCATCCAACCGGGTTATCCAGGAGATGCCTGACAACAGTTCTTGTGCCATTTTACACCAAATAGCTAACACAAACTCAGCTAGGAATACTGTGTGAACTTACTCTCAGTACAGGCCTGGGCCCATAACCAGTGTTAAGGAATTTGTTGTGCAGAGGTCTCCTTGTGCTACCAAAGAGTTGCACAGACAAGGAAGGGTACTGAGAGCAGTAAGAGTCACACACAGGAGTACACTGAGTTATAAAAACAAAAAGTAGTTTACTTTTGAGGTGGTGTAAGAACAAAAATGCACAGTCAAAAATAAACAGTCCAAGTCATAAACAATATCAACAGTCCAAAGAGTAATCCAAACTACAAAGTCTTCTTACCGGTCCAGAGGTCAATACACAGTTCAGGTTACAACAGTAGTAAACCAACAGCAGAGCAAAAACAGTAATAGTAGAGATCAGTGAATTCAGAGAGAGAAAGAAGCTACGTTCCTAGCTTCCTCTTATGGCCATGAGAACACTTACACACCCATTGGCCAATTAACAACTTAAAGCCATAGCATTATGGTTAATATATTTTCAACCCAACATTGTAGGCTAACACCATATGCCTAACACAAAGAAAACTCAATTTTTTTCTGGGCTTTGAAAACTGTTATGTGGCTGTATTATGGTTTTAGTTTAGTGGATTTTATTTTTTTCTTTTAAATTGGTGTAATGCTCTCTACTGTTCCTTACGCTTAAGGTGTATCTTCTGCCCTTTGGTTTCATTTTGTTTATTGCCGGGTGACTTTAATTTTGCTACAGAATTTGCTTGGATTTTTCCTAATGCAGTTTGAATTAGCCATCTTTATTACATCTTCTGCCAAAGCCCATAGGAGGATGGAGCTCCTCAACCACTCATAATTTTGAAACTGACTTATTATGTCTAACTTTATTTATGGATTTAATACGGCTGTATCATTTAAGTGTAATTGTCACCAACATCATCAACCATTAATAACTAGTTTGTGCGCCACCTTATAAAACTTAATTCATTATAGTTCATTTTATTTATACTTAATTTATAAGGACTGAATTTGATTTAGAAATGTAATTATAGAAATACATTATTTTCCCTCCATCTCTACATTAACAACCTGTCTAAGACTCCAGGAACATCGCAGTATATATTAGTTTTGCTAAGTCTAAAAGTGCATAAATTATACTTGGATGCTTAATTCTACATCTAATTAACATTTCCCTTTTAGTTAAAGCTACTGGAACTGGGCTGCAAAGATCTAGATGACCACTAGGCGGCACACAAAGGGAGGTAGTGTCTGTTGATATTTGCTGCCATTTAAATCTTGTTTTTTGCTGTTTAGACACAGTAATCCTATTTTAGATTAATTATCATAAATTAAAGCAGAACTTGATCTCTACCACTGTTGGCTTGGATCTGTTTATTGTGGAGAGAAAGTATTTCGCTGTGGTGTAGCTCCATACAATACCGAGAGAGATTATTCCAAATTATGCAGCCTTTTGAATCAAAGTTAGTCATTTTGTTTTTCTTTCCCCTCTCAAAAGGTTATGTAATATATTTAACTGGTAGCAAAACAACAACCAAACCAAAAGAAAAATCTTACAGAAACACGGATGTATGTCTTTTCCCCTAAATTAATAACCTATTAATTGAGGACTGATCAATATTTGCCGAGAATTTAAAAATAAAGTTGAAAACCAAGGACATTGGAACACACACATCTTTATTGAGGAGTTCTCTTGGATTAATTTCACCATGGGCAAAATAAAAAAGCTGAATGTTGCACAGGGGTTTTTTTTTTCTTCCTATATTTTTATATGTACATGTGTATATTCACTGAATATTATTCAGATTTTCTATCTTGGAGAAAAAATTCTGAAATTATCCTATTCCATTTACAATAGTTCTGAATCTGTGTGGAATTATTTTGTGCTCAGTGTGACTTTCTTGTGCTTTTTTTTCATCTTGGCAATTACATCCCTGCATTTAATGGTGTATTTGCTCATTAATCATGGGAAATATAACAGCAGCTATCATGATGGTGGGTCTTTTCACCAGAAGCACTTCTTGTTCAGCGTGGAACTGTTTTTGCTTATCAGAGTGAAGTCTCACCATTTTCCTGGACTCTTAGAGACAAAGAGAACAAAATGATGGCATTCACAGAATCACAATTATACAAATAGATGATGAAATCATGTATCAAATTCAGATAGAACTCGGTTTATAGGGACAGGACTATTGTCCATTCAGTTGGTGCCATAAACAGAATTTAAGGGAAAGGTTGCAGCTCCTCACAACACTTTTGTCTTTACAAAAAACAAATCTTGTTTTGGTCTGTCTCAAGACTAAGGTCATGACCAGAAAGGATCATGGCATGATGGGCACAGGGGCAATAGGAGGCAGGCTGAAAGTGAATGTGTTGTCAGGACCCACCCCAAACCACGTCTTAGGAAGACAAAACTCTTGGAGCCAAATCTAGTCCAAAAAGAATCTTTACTATGACATGCTTGGTTGTAGGAATACAAGACAGGACTTAATATTGTTTCATGAACTAAACCATTATAAAGAGTTCCCGGTTTAACCCCCCTTAACCCCATTTGGTCAGTCCCCCATCATTTACCTCGTATCATCCCTCTTGTGGGAAAAAGGAACTTAGGACCTTTTATGTTTATTGCTCTCTTCCGTGACACAAGCCAGATGCTAGCCCCCCCTTTTGTTTCCCCAGTTCAAAAGGCTTCATTTTCCTTTGAAATGCCTAATACCGGTTCAATACACATCCATTCCCTCCTCTTCAGGAGATGGCAGAATCCATGGAATAATGTTTTAAACATACATTTATGAATATGATATAAATGGATTCTGACATGTGTGCTGATTGAGGCAACCGGGAGATGGCAGCCAAGACAAACCAGCAAACAGATAAATAAAAATTTCTGACAGCTGTTTGTTGCCATGTTAGTGGCCATATTTAAAGCCCAACTCTGTAATCTCATTCTGACTACAATCCACTGACACTTCTCCCCTCCTCAGAGAGCATCCTAAGATGCTGGTTCCTGGCTTTGTTTGACAGCCCACAGATATCAAAGCAGCCTGATTCCCTCAGATGTAGCTCATAGCTCTGTTGACTAAAATTGGGATTTCAAGATACTGTATTTCACAAGTTTGCATTGGGGCCCAGAGATGCCTACTTGTGCCTCTGTCTCCAACGCTTGAGTAAGGAATGTGCTTGCAGGATCCCTCTTAGAGCAAGGAAGGTAAAGCCCACAGAAAATTACAAGTTTTTCTGTTTGGTGTCCCTGTTGCCTGGCAGAGTTAGAGATTAATTTAGTTTCCTTTCACTTACCATTATGAGAATAGGGTATCTGCCAACATGTCAAAATTAGAAATAAGGGCATGGTTTCATTACTGTGTGAAAGGCATATATATTTCCTTTTCTCCTTTGGGCTCTAAAATCCTTTGCCCACTGCAAATTATGAAAAACTGAATGTAGTTCCACTAGACTTTTGCTTGGATTTCTTTTGGGGCAAAAAGCAACAATAAACTTTTGAAAATAAAGTCGTGCTCTTTCAGAATAACCTTGAAATGGAATACTAGAGGTTTTGTCTTGGTTTTTGTTGGGGGTTTTATGGTAAAGGACAGAAATTTGATTAATAGAACAGCTATGACCTGGAGTAATAAATAACTTTTGAAAGTAATATATAGTTGGGAGGAAAATAGTTCTTCCTCACTCCCCAGATTTATTCAGATATAACCCTGGATTTCAGGCAGCCTTATACTGCATCCAGCTTTGATTGCCACACTGCAAAAAGATGTTGAGACTCTAGAAAGAGTACAGAGAAGAGCAACAAAGATAGTTAGGGGACTGGAAGCTAAAACACATAAAGGGTGGTTGCTGGAATTGGGAATGTCTAGCTTAATGAAGAGAAGGACAAGGGGTGATATGATAGTAGTGTTCCAATATCTTAGGGGTTGCCACAAAGAAGAGTTTCTAAGGCACCTGAAGGCAGGACAAGAAGCAATGGATGGAAACTAACCAAAGAGAGAAGTGACATAGAACTAAGGAGGATTTTCCTGACAGTTAGAACAATTAATCAGTGGAATGGCTTGCCTCCAGAAGCTGTGAACGCTCCAACACTGGAAGTTTTTAAGAAGAAACTGGACATCCATTTGTCTGAAATGGTAGGGTTTCCTGCCTGAGTAGGGGGTTGGTTTAAAAGACCTCCAAGGTCCCTTCCAACTTTGTTATTCTGTTGTGAGATTTAGATTTAGTTGTAATCTCTCCTGCTGCTCAAAACCATCTCCCGCCATCTCACCTCTTCTCAGTGTTCTTCCTCATTGTTCTGCAACTGGCCCAATATTTCCAGGCAGAGGGACATATATTTTGGTTTGGTCATTCTTCTCTTACAAAGCCAGTTCTTCTATAGCAGCCAATTGGGACCAAACACTTCAGCAGGACATCTTCTTTTGAGCACAGTGTCTTCCTGCCACAAATTACAGTAGTCCCATCTAAATGAGGATAGTTGGGAGTGATGAAAAGCAAACTCACGATCTTTCCATGTTCTGAATGCAAGGGAAGAAATTTGAATACATTTTTAAAGAAAAATACAATTTTGTACAAGAGCCTAATGTGAGAAATTGGCTTGCTCTAAAGCACCTAAAGTTCCAGTTCCAAGTTAATTGGATATTAAACAACATTTGTTTTAAAAAAACAATTTACTCCCAGATCAATTATTATTCTGGGTATGCTTGCAATATCTTCAGTTGTTGTTTAAAACAAGTCATTATTTCTTTCATAAAATGTTGTATGATTGGGGTATTGTAACCAGGAACCAGATGTCTGCAATTTTATCATCAAATGAAGGTTAAAGCAAACCATGTGTGACATGTGGACCTGGTTGGTTTCACGTCTTGGTTTATTAACCATTTGTACTAGCTGCTAAACCTTTGCCTTGAAGGATAATATAGAATGACATTATCAAATAAAAGAAATTGTAATGAGAGCTGGTGAGATTGATTGAGTATTGTCTATTTTCCAATTTGAAAACCTGCCTCTTCAAAGGTAAAAACTGAAGGTTTGTAAATGGGTAATGTGAATAATCCACGGTGCATTTCAGTTGGAGGATTTGGCACACAGAAACAAAACTGGAACAGTGTTGAAATCAGGGTAGGTTTGATTAAAGTGTAGAATGCTGTTATTCTCCCTGTGGTTAGTGCCTTGGTATAAGCCCTTGCAAGGTTTCAAGCACTCTATTTATCTTTGTTCTAGTGGTACAGCTGTAAATCAAGATAAAAAGCAACTTGATGTGAAGGAAAATTTTAAAAAAGGTCATTTAATCACCCTGTTAGCTTAAAATGACTATTGATTGCTAGAGGTGATGTCTAATTCTGCCAGAAAATCCATTTTAGTAATGATTACTGTCCTCTGCTTTATCTATTATACTGCAGGTTATTAAAAGTGGGAATCCCTAGGGAAGTATATGCTGTAGGTTTAAACTACTAATAGCATTAATTCAGATATGTATCTGTCTATCAATCTCTATATATCTGTCCCAAGTCCCCACCAAAAAAAAAATAGAACAGCAGTTCAGAATTATCCCTTTAAACTACAATGGAATAGGAATAGACAATCAGCAAAAATATTTTTTTTCCTGTAGGTCTAATTATTATTTCCATCCCATGGAAATCTGGTAACTCAAGACAATATATGACAGATAATTATCAGCAGAGAGGAAGGGTAGAGTGGGCATTTTATTGCTTCTTAGCAGTAAAACTGAACAGATATTGTTCAGGGAACTCTTATAATCCTTAATGGCTTAAAACATCCTTATTATCAACCTTATTTCAGAACTGTTCAGTTTTTATATGCTGCATAGAAGCACCATTTAGAATACCCCACCTTTGTCAAACCAAATGTATATTATTCATTTGTATTACAAAATCTATAAGAATCATGTTTGTAAAGGTATTTCTGAGTTGTGATTCCTTAACCAGGCATAAATGTTTCTAATTATGAGAGGAGAAGGAAATAGTATTTATTTATTAGTTAAATTTCTCAGGCCTTATTGGAAATGTAATTATTCTGTCACTATAACTTGGCTATGATATCTGTTGTATAATTCCATTAATTTCATGGCTTGGGAAATATTCCCCAAGCACAAGCATCAGACCTTTATACACCAAAGTTTATTTGACACATGAGTTTTATTAACAGAGAGGTTATATAGCAGACATGTCAAACTCGCGACGTCATGTGACATCGCGCAACGTATTGGGACAGTTTTGCCATTGCCGGCAATGGGGTGGGCATAGCTTCCAGATGACGCATCTGGCCCATGGGCTGGGAGTTTGACACCCCTATTATATAGGGACATTGAAACTAATTCTGCTTTCAACTGAAATATGTTCTCTAATTTCCTAGAACTTTTTATTCTTTTGCAATCGGTGTTATTACCTCATTGAAAAGCACTATAAAGACATTTCAGAATTTCTCTAGCTGGTATTTTAAAACAGAGTTCAGACATCGTAAATGTTCTCCTTTGTTTTTCAGAGGCCTAGCTGTTCTGTATCCCGGTTGAAAAAAATCTCTGTGGGAAAATTTCCCCTATTTCTTTCTTTGTGCTTGATGACTAGAATATATGATTATGTTTTTTTGCTTATCATGATATCTGAACCAGGCCATGATGCTTTATCTATCAAATCATGGCTTAAATTATCCTGATTTGTCATTATGTACAAACAGATGATTTATAAGAGATACCCTCTTCTGGGTGATTACCATTGGTGTGCTGAAGACAGCTTGTACCAACCTGTAAGAGGTGATTGTTTCTAATTTTCTGGAATGAGAGCAAAAAAGCCAGTTGAGTCCTAATGCCAAGCAATTCATTCAGCTGTTTCATGACTAGCAGTATAGTGCAATCGTGGCAATGGAGCCAGCAAATCTAGTTGCTATACATTTACCATCAAATTACTAGTCATTAAACCTTTCTGATGAATGGGCTTATGCATCATAATAATACCATGACTACACTACTGAGAATATGCATTCCCAGAACTGCCACCCATGATTAGTAGATATTGATAGACAAGGAATCCACCTAAATACATTCCACTGGAAAAGGAATTGGCATGCCACCCCCAATTTTTTTCAAGAAAATCAAATGAGTATTTGGAACCTGGACAATGCCAACATTCCATATTCTGGCCTATGAACCCAAGAACTCAGGACATATCCAATGAATAGAGGACAAATATAGTTCCACTTATAACGTGATTGAATTAAAACCACAAGACAGTCCAGCTACTGATATGGCCAGAGACAAAATGAAAATTCAATGCTTTATCTATTGATTGTCAAATGTATCCAACTATAATGTATAGCTGTGGAAGTTAGACTATCAGAACCACTGGACAAAGACAAAATAATGCCTTTGAATTATTGGGGTGGAGCAAATAGTTGAGAGTCCCTTGGACCACAAATATCATGGCTGATTTTGACAGTTCACTGGAAGTGCTAATAATGAAACTAAAGTTTAAATGCTTTGAACACTTAATATGAAAATTGGAGCAGACTCTGATCCTTGGAAAAACTGAAGGCAGTTGAAAAGGAACTGACGGACGACATGATCACTGATGACACAAACATGAGCTTACAAGAAACGAAAGTAGCAATTACTGACAGACTATCCTGGAAAAATGACATCCATCAGATCATGAAAAGTTGGAAGTCACTGAACAAATGAACCTCAACCCTGGTTTTTCACCCATCCTGACTCTTGACATTGAAAATTGTATCTGGAACTGAAACTTTGGCTCAAGCTATGTCTGTGATTAATTAATATAAGATTAAAGCAGACTTTCTGTACAATTTAAAAAAGGACTTTATTATTTCTGTTCATTTATACATAGATCAACCATAAATTGACAAAAGCAAAAAGGCCAAAATGAATATTTACAGTATGACCTTTCTGTCCTGTTTTTACACTAAATACTACTTTAAACACTTTCTTGTGAAATTATTTTAAATGCATAATATGAACCTCTGCTAAATACTTGATGTTATATAATCTATTATGTCAGTGGGTGAATAATGGTCAGACCTCATATTTGCTAATAGGCACCTGGAGGAAAGGTTACTTCTTAAGGCTTCTATTAATCTTATAGTGGAAATTCTATTTTAGGATGCCTGTTTATCCAAGATTGCTTCTTTCTACGGTATATTGGAAGCAACATGGTAACATGCCCAAGATTCTGGGGACTGCAGCAGACAGTGATGGTAAGCAAAATCTTACTTAACAAGTTGAGATAAAATTAACCAATTGTTGTTTGACAGTGTGTTGATTACCAGAATATATTTTAAAACAACCAGCTATATTCTCCTTGTACAAACACAAAGCTAACTTGCCTGAGAAAAGGCTAAATTGAGGTTTTTGTCTGAAACTTGCTGACTTTCCACAAGAATGGAGATGATTTTGTAAACAAAATTGGAGAGAATCCCATTTCTAAATAGTGGTTGCCATTTTGTAGGATAAGGTAGAAAAGGCCAGGTGAATAGTTTCTAAACCATTGGCTAAAGGCTTGGTGTCGCCAAGAAAACTTTGGTTTCCTGGATCATGGACTGCATTTCCTATGTGAAGGACTCTTGGCAAATGATGGGCTGCACCTCATGAAAACAGGGAAAAATGTACTCAGAAAAAAGACTGGTCCAACTCATCAGGAAGGCTTTAAACTAAAATTGAGTGGGGAGGGCGACCAACCTTTAGAATCTCTAGAACCCAAAACCAATTATAAATCCCAAGAAAACAAATCAAATAATGAGATGGGCAGAGACGAGAAAAAAGAAAAATCCAAGCAACAATTAGGAGGTGCAGGAAACATACCCACGAACAGGAATAAAAGTCTTAAATGCTGACTTCTGGTTTGCCATCGGAGCCTGTGGATGCATGGAGATGAACTCTGATTTCATCCCACTAGGGGACCCTGGAAAGGATCAAAATTGCACTATAGGGGCAATGAGTGAGGAGGGAACCCCTGCTTGATCATGGGAGGGTGGCAGCCCTCCCGCTTGATCCGGGGCAGCTCTCCAAACTGGCACGGGAAAGATTGGCCATAGCAATATGGCTCATCATTAAGCTGCTGACAGCCAAAGTCAAAATTACTAGCAAGTACCTTTAAAGCAATGTGAATGAAACAGGATGAGATCTGATCTTATCTTTAAGACTCTAGATATCTTTCCTGCAAAAGCTGCCCAAAGTATATTTCCCCCTGTGACGAAAGAGGGAAGGGAATTCCTGCCCCACCCTCTAAGAACAGTGACGACTGACTACCCAGGGGAAACAAAGCAATTATAAAAACAACTTTAATATAATGGGATGCATATACTTTTGAAATTTGGGGACTAAAACTTTTCCTAAAAGTTTTCCTATTCCTATTTCTACTGGTGACGCTGATTTTTATCTAAAAAGAAAAAAGATAAACTTTGAAAAACTATTATAAAAATGTGGGACTTAAAAGGTTTTAAACAGCATTGGTGACATCTTGTGGCGAAGTATGGTATTACAACTTGTTACTGACTAAAAGAGACTTGGCTTGAACCATAGAATTTAGATAAAACTCTTTGACCTTGTCAGATACCACCTGTGAAAGGCTCAACCGTAAAGAAGGAACTGCAGGGTGGCATATCTGTGGAGGATTAAATGGAGTATGCCATATTTTTCTGGGTGTCACATCATATGTCCAAAATATTCTAACTTTCATTTTTAATCGTTTTGATGATTTCTGTTTATTTTATTTATTTATTTTATTGGATTTATATACCGCCCTTTCCCGAAGGACTCAGGGCAGCTTACAGGGTAGTTAAAACCAAATCAATGCAAAATTTAAAAAGATTTTAAAAAATAAATAAATCATCCCTAAAAATAAAAGCCCCAGTTAAAAAATCTCAGCCTGGGCCAGAGAGCTCAAAGAGCCAGGTCTTCAGGTCCCGGCGAAATGAACGAAGGTTGGGGGCAGTCCTAAGCTCCACGGGCAGCTGTTTCCAGAGGGCAGGCACACCCACAGAGAAGGCCCTCCCCCTGGGTGTTATCTGCTGGCAGTCTTTTACCGGCGGCACCCTGAGAAGACCCTCCCTGTGTGAGCGCACTGGATGAAGGGAACTTGATGCTGGCAGCAGGTGTTCCCTCAAATATCCTGGACGCAAGCCATTTAGGGCTTTATAGGTCATCACCAGCACCTTGAATCTCACCCGGAGGGCAACCGGAAGCCAATGCAGCTCGTGGAGTAGAGGTGTTACATGGGAGTATTGGGAAACCCCATCACAATTCGCGCGGCCGCATTCTGCACCAGCTGAAGCCTCCGAGTGGTCCTCAAGGGCAGCCCCATGTAGAGAGCATTGCAGTAGTCTAAACGGGAGGTCATGAGCGCATGAGTGACTGTGCGTAGGGCATCTCGGTCAAGATAGGGTTGCAACTGGTGCACCAGGTGAACCTGGGCAAAAGCCCCCCTGGTCACGGCTCCTATATTGAGCCGTGAATCCAGGAGGACGCCCAAGTTGCAAGCCCTATCAACGGGGGGTGGGGTAACACCTCACCCCCCATTGTTAAAGGTGGAATAGTCTGGTTAACCCGAGATGCCAATATGCACAGCCACTCAGTCTTGGCAGGATTGAGACGAAGCCTCTTTCTCCCCATCCAGACCTGGACCGCTTCCAGGCAATGGGACATCATGGCGAGGGCATCGCTGGGTTGGTTTGGGGTGGAGAAAAAAAGTTGGGTATCATCAGCGTACTGATGATACCCCACCCCGAAACCACAAATGATCTCACCCAGCGGCTTCATATAGATGTTGAACAGGAGGGGCGAGAGAACCAACCCCTGAGGAACTCCACAAATGAGAGGCCTCGGGGCGGATCTCTGCCCTCCCGTCAACACCGACTGCAAGCGGCCCAGGAGATAGGAGGAGAACCACCGTAAAATGGTGCCTCCCACTCCCAACCCCCTGAGATGATGCAGTAGGATACCATGGTCGATGGTATCGAAAGCCGCTGAGAGATCTAATAGGACTAGGACAGAGGAGAAACCCCTGTCCTGAGCCCGCCAGAGATCATTCACCAGCATGACCAATGCCGTCTCCGTGCTGTGCCTGGGCCTGAAACCCGATTGGTACGGGTCCAGATAATCAGTTTCCTCCAGAAACAGAGGAAGCTGATGCGCCACCACGCTCTCAACAACCTTCACCAGAAAGCGAAGGTTGGAGAATGGACGATAGTTATTTAAAACAGCCGGGTCCAGGGCAGGCTTTTTGAGGAGGGGTCTCACCACTGCCTCCTTCAAGGTGGCGGGGAAGACACCCTCCTTCAAAGAAGCAGTTATTACTGCCTGGAACCAGCCTCGTGTCCCCTCCCAGGCCGCATAAACCAGCCAGGAGGGGCACGGATCCAACAAACAGGTGGTGGAGCTCAGCCTCCCCATGATCCTGTCCACATCATCAGGGGAAACAGGGTCGAACTCAGTCCAGATAACATGCTCAAGACCGTCCGATTCCTCCGCGTCAGACTCCACCCAGTCAGAGTCCAATCCGGCCCCGGATCTGAGCGATTTTGTCTGTCAGATGATGACTAAACTCCTTGGCCCATCCCTGTAAGAGACCTCCTGGTTAAGAAGGGAGCAAGTCACCCTAAACAGGGCAGCCGGGCGATTATCTGTGGACGCGATGAGGGCAGCGACGTAATTAGCCCTCGCCATCCTCATCGCAGCAAGATAAGACCTTATAAAGGTTCTTAGCTGCAAACGGTCAGATTCGGAATGGCTGGACCTCCAACTGCTCTCTAGACCCCGTCTCCGACGCTTCATCTACCGGAGCTCCGCAGAAAACCATGGAGCCCAGCGGGATCTGCGCCAGGTCAGAGGTCACAAGGGTATGACACAGTTGAGTGCCTCAGTGGCCGCCTTTTCCCAGGCATCCTCCAAGGCATTGACTGGGCTGTGAGTGAGGGCAATGGGTATAGACCCAAGCGCCATCTGGAACCGTTCAGGGTCCATTAGGTGCCTGGGGTGGAACCATCTAGTTGGTTCCGCCGCCCAGCGGCAGGGGGTGGCATAACGGAAGACCAGCCACAGGAGATGATGGTCGGACCATGACAGGGGAGTAACAACTGGTAAACCCCCTCCCAAATCATCAAACCACTGTCCAGACAGGAACACCAGGTCGAGAGTGTGACCCCCCCCACATGAGTTGGGCCTTGAATTACCTGGGTCAGGTCCATGGCCATCATGGAAGCCATGAACTCCTGGGCTAACTTCGATGACCCTCCCTGGGAAGGCAGGTTGAAGTCACCCAGCACTATGAGCCTGGGGAACTCCACCGCCAACCCTGAGAGGGTGTTGAGCAGCTCAGGCAGAGCTGTTGCCACACAGCTGGGCACCAGGTATGTAAGCAACAAGCTCATCTGAACCTGTTGGCTTTCCCAGGTGGCTTATCACCTCCTCATTTCTTATCACCCAGCTTATACATAACAGTCACCTGTAAATCCACATTTCAAATGGTTCTAGTCTCTTCAGGTGGCCTTCTGTCAGAGACCAAGTCTCTACTGCATAGAGCAGGATAGAAAAAATATAACATCTGACAAGCCTGATTTTCAATCTTAGGCTTATGTCATGATTGCAGAAGACCTTCTTTATTTTGAAGAATACTGTTTAAGCTTTCTCTTTCCTTGTCTTTACTTCAGTGGTCATGTCCCAGCTTTCATGTAAATTAGAACCGAGGTGCTTGATCCTTTAAACTTTTTCTAATGGTATCCCTTCTGAATTTATTGGTGGTAAATTAACAGGTAGTTTTCTGATGACCATGATCTTGGTTTTTGAGCTGTTAAGCTTCAAGATGTATTTTTCAGATATTTCTGTGACTCTGTTGATGAGCAGCTGAAGGTCTTCATGCTTACTGGCAAACAAAACTATATTGTCAGCATATCTTAAATTGTTGATCCAAACACCATTTACTCTGATGCCGGCATCGATGTTCTCCAGTGCCTCGTAGAAGATTGACTCAGAGTAAAGATATTGAACAACAGTGGAGACAGAATACATCCCTGTCTGACCCCTCTTCGTATTTCTGCATCAGCTGAGTATTTTTGGCCTAGCCTCATATTTGCTACTTGATGCCAATATAGATTCTTTATGATTTGGACGTCTTTGTCATCTAGTTCCCCCTTGTTTCAGGATTTCTAATATTTTTTGTGTCTTATTTTATCTAATGCTTTTTCAAAATCAATGAAGCACATGTAAACACTGTGATTGACATCTCTACACTGCTGTACAAGAACTTGAATGCTGAATAGGGCATCTCATGTACCAAGATTGTTTCTGAAACCAAATTGTGTGTTACCTAGATGCTCCTCAATTTTATTGTATATTCTTGTGTGAATTATTCTCAGGAATATTTACAGGGCATGACTCATTAAGCTTATTGTTCTGTATTTGGTACACTTCTTTGCATTTATTTTGGGGGGGGTTGTCACAAAGGTTGATTTTAGCCAATTATTTAGTATCTTTCCTGTTTCATATATCTGATTGAAGAGCTGCAATAAAAAATTCTTCCCATTGTCTTCCAGGAATTTTAAAATTTCTACTGGGATATCATCAGGTCCTGTGGCTTTTCTTGTTTTTGCTATTTTTATTGCATATTCAACCTCCTCCATAGTTATGTTTGGTCCAGTTGTTATACTTTCTATATCTATATCATACCTAGTGTCCTCAAAAAATTCTTCAATATATTTCTTCCATCTTTTTAGTTTTTCTCTTTATCTAAGATAATTTCCCCCTCTTTGTCAACTAAGTTGCTGATTTTCTTTTTGTAGAGGCCTGCTGTTTCTTTCCCTTTTTTGTGTAAATTGAAATTATCATGCATATGTTCCATCTCTTCTATTTCCTTGCATCTCTTTGCAAACCACTTTTCTTTTGCCAGTCAAATTTTTCTTCTAATTGTTTTCTGCAATTCATTGTATTTTTCTTTTATAAGATCTTTCATCCATGAGATGAAGAATTTCCTCCATCATCCACTGTTATTTCTTGTGGTACCCCTCTCTCTGTTTTGAATTTGTTACCTCTACTATTGCATTTTTAAATTTATTCCAGTTCACTTCTACATCTTCATCATTCAGATTGTTGGTTTCTCTTAAATGATTTTCTAGTTCTTCTTTTATCTTACCTCCATGTTTAATGATGAAGTCTATGTCAATTCTTAGTTTAGCAGGATTCAGGTTTTTCATCCTTTTTAGTTTCAGCTGGACTTCGGCAAGTAGTAGGTTATGATCAGATGGTACATCTGCACCTGGGTATGTCTTTTGTGATGTTACTGAGTTTCTAAATATTTTGTTTATTGTAAAATAGTCAATTTGGTTCCTTACTCTATTATTTCGTGTATCTGCTGGTGATCTCCAAGTGTAGAGGCATCTTTTTGGCAACTAGAAAAAAGTATTCATCACACATTGCCTATGTTCCTTGCAGAACTCTACAAATCTGTCACCTCTACCATTTCTGGTTCCTAAGCCAAAGTTTCCAACCACAGGAGCATCACTTCCTTCTCCCACTTTTGCACTGAAGTCCCCCATGAGTATTGTGATAACAGTACTTTTTAGGGTTTTCAGTACACTTCTTATATCTTCATAGAACTTCTCTAAATCCTCCTCATCACTTTCAGCTGTGGGAGCGCAAACTTGTATAACATTCATATGTACTGGAGTACATTCATATTTATTTGGATCATCATCACTCTATCAGATACAGGAACAAAGGACTTGATGCATTTATTTACAAGATTGTTTACAATTGTAGCTACTCCATTTTGATGGTGTTTACTATTCTCACCAGAGTAGTAGATAGCATATATACTGCAAAACCACTGCAAAAGACAAATTAGAAACAACAATTAAAATAAGCAAGAACATGGTAAGACAACACTTATCCGACCTTGATGAATATAAATCACCAGGGCCTGACAGATTACATCTCAAAGTTCTGATGTGGTTCCCATCTTCAAGAAAGGGGGGGGGGGGAAACAGACCCAGGAAACTACACACCAATCAGTTTAACATCAATACCTGGGAAGATCCTAAAAAAGATAACAAAAAAACAGATCTATGAACAACTAGAAGCAAACAAGTTATAAATAGTAGCCAGTATGGGTTTGTTAAAAACAGATCATACCAAACCAATCTTATTTCATTCTTCGATAAAGTGACTAAACTAATAGACCAGCAAAATACTGTGGACATAGTATACTTAGACTTCAGTAAGGCATTTGATAAAGTAGACCACAACCCACTCCTTGGTAAGCTAGAAAAGGTGGAATAGACAACATCACCACCAGATGGATCTGTAGCTGGAAAATCTGTGGCTGGAAAACTGTACTCAATGAGTAGTCCTCAACGACACTAGAGCCACACAGAGAGAAGTAAGCAGTGGGATACCACAAGGTTCCATCTTAGGCCCAGTACTCTTCAATATTTTTATCAATGACTTAGATGAGGGAATTGAAGAGGAACCCATCACATTTTTGGATGACACCAAACTGGCAGTATAGCCAACACTCCAGAAGACAAACTCAGGATCCAAAAAGATCTTGACAAACTTGAACAATGGGCCCTATCCAACAAGATGAGTTTCAATGTGGAGAAAAGCAAAGTTTTACATTTAGGCAGGAAAAATCAAAGGTACAAGTACAGATTGGGCAAGACCTGGCTTAAAAACAGTAACTGTGAGAGGGACCTTGGAGTCCTAGTGGATGATCACTTAACCATGAGCCAGCAGTGTGCAGCAGCAGCCAAAAAAAGTTAATACAATCCTGGTTTGTATAAACAGAGGCACATAATCAAGATTACATGAGGTATTAGTACCACTTTATAAAACCCTAGTAAGACCACACCTGGAATACTGCAGCCAATTTTGTTTACCATTTCACAAAAAAAGATGTTGGGAATTTGAAAAAAATTCAGAGAAGAGCAACTAAGATTATCAAAGGCCTGGGAGACTAAAACATATGAAGAATGGCTGTAGGACTTGGATTTGGCTAGCCCAGGGGTAGGCAACCTTGGCTCTTTTATGACTCATGGACTTCAACTCCCAGAATTCCTGAGCCACCATGGCTCAGCATGGAAAACTCTCCCTTTCTCCTCAGCATGGCTGGCTCAGGAATTCTGGGAGTTGAAGTCCACAAGTCATAAAAGAGCCTAGGTTGCCTACCCCTGGGCTAGTCTAAAGAAAACAAGAAATAGAGGAGACATGATGGCAGTATTCTAGTATTTAAGGGGCTGCAAACAAAGAAGAGCGGGTCACATTATTCATCAAAGCACCAGAGGGCAGGACAAGAAACAATGGTTGGAAACTGAACAAAGAGAGAAGCAACCTGGAATTAAGGAGAAACTTCCTGACAGTGAGGACAATTAACCAGTGGAATAGCTTGCCCCCAGAAATCATGGGCGCTCCATCACTGGACATTTTTAAAAAGAAGCTAGACAGTCACTTGTCTGAAATGGTATAGGTTCTCCTTCTTGAGCAGGGGGCTGGACTAGAAGACCTCCAAGGTCCCTTCCAATTCTATTCTATTCTATTCTATTCTATTCTATTCTATTCTATTCTATTCTATTCTATTCTATTCTATTCTATTCTATTCTATTCTATTCTATTCTATTCTATTCTATTCTATTCTATTCTATTCTATTCTATTCTATTCTATTCTATTCTATTCTATTCCACTTAAGTTAAGTAACTCTCTAAAGAGATCTTCCTTAGCAAATACCAAAGCCTAGGATGAAGCCTCATGCTCTTGCTTGAGTCCTGATATTATATCATGCACAGTTCCTGGAGCCAGGAACAACTTTCTATTATTTAAGTTGCATTGAATTCTGTAACCTGCAGAAAATGTTTTTGGAATCTGAGCTGTATACAGCTGAGCGATACACATTTATGACCCTTTTTTTCCAGAAGGACAATTTTGTTTAAGGGGCAAATCAATAGTCAAACTGTGGCTCATAACATGTGGTGGGAAGAATGTATTGAAAAGTCAGAATAGATTAGCATGTAAAACCACACAGTACATACTGACAAACTGTCATGAATATATTTCTTTAACAGGCTGGCAGATTTTCATATTACGGTTCTGCGCTGAATAAAAGATACTTCTGAGCCTTGACTTTGAAATATGCCTAACTTTTACAACTTTTTCAAGCTTCTCATGAAAAGAACAGTCTTTTATACTTGCCTTCCACTGTTTTCTTTGGTGCTTCTTTTTAAATATAGCATTCCTAAATTCTTCCTAAATTTATTGATCAATAAGGGAGGATGTAAAACCAATTAATGTATTAGTGCAACACACTGAAACACAATTAGTCAACTTCAGTGTAGACTAGCATGTAGTGCACACTGAGTCTGTTTATTTAGTTAATAGTATTGTGCAAACTCAGACACTTGGGTTAAGCAAGCTATTGGTCTATTAAGTAAGTATTTCATGAAATTAAAAGTTAAGGACTCTGAGTGACTTCACAAATAAATTCAAATAGTTTTCTCAGTGGTACTACATCTTCTTCCAACACTTTTTTTTAAAAAATATTTCTTATTTAGCCTACAGCTCTATTTAGCATTTGGATTTCCCCATCCAAATGATATACACACATAACCCCTGCTTAGCTTCTGAAGCTAAGTATGGTCAACCTGATAAAAGCATCTGCTGAGACATCACATGAACTTTGTCTGTACAGAAGAGAAACAGATAAACTCATTATTCAGTAATAAAGTGGAGGCTTTGAAGCATGTTCCCAGGATATAAACAAGGAGAAATATGCAGAACATGCTCAAAACTTTCTCTGCTATTGAAAGCTTTCAGAAGAGAAAAATAAAATAAAACCTGAACCTTGTCATAAAATGCCTTTTCACACATACTTAAACATGACATCCCAAAGGTACTTTTTTATGAGGCAACTCAACTTTCTTTCTTTTTTCTTTGAAGACGTTTCGCTTCTCATTCAAGAAGCTTTTTGGAAGTTTGTGAAAAAGCACCTTTGGAATAACTATGTCCTGGATGACTGACAGTCTCCATAGACATTAAACATGGCATCCTCTGTACCTTGATCTTCAGTCAGAAAAAGAATTATTGCATCTTGGTTCTGCAATACAAATTTGTTATTTCTTGTAGATTTGCTTCCCCTTTTTCTCAAAAAGTAACTATAATGATCACTCTTTTATCCAGCTCTTTATATGAAGGTGCTTAACTGCTGGAATGTTTTGCAAAAAGATTGGATGATATGTTCTTAATTTTTGTCAACTCTGAATAATTTTTGTCCTTTTTTATGAGGTCATTGAGGTCATTGGGTGTAGTTATCCTAGACTCCCAAAAGACCTTTTTGCCTTCTGCATTCCTGTCTCCAGTGATAAACCTTTGTCTCCTGCTTCATTTACAATTGTATATAACAAGACTTGTCTTTTGTAATTGTCCTTGCTTCAAGTTATGCCTTTCAGGTTATGCCTTCCTGTGATACAAGTTATGCCTTCCTGTGATACAAGTTATGCCTTCCTGTGATAATGTCTTTTGTAATTGTCCTTGCTTCAAGTTATGCCTTTCAAGTTATGCCTTCCTGTGATACAAGTTATGCCTTCCTGTGATAATGTCTTTTGTAACTGTCCTTGTTTCAAGTTATGCCTTTCAAGTTATGCCTTCCTGTGATAACCCTTGTCTTCTCTGTTAGCATTTGTATATGGTTCCTGTCTCCTGTAATTGTCCTCGCCTCAAGTTATGCCTTCCTGGGATAATCCTTGTCTTCTCTGTTAGCATTTGTATACGATAGGCTATGCTTTATTGTTTCCTGTGATGACCTTTGCCCTCTTCATTAGCAGTTGTATGCAATGAGCTATGTACTCCTATGACCTTACATATGTTAATTCCTCATGTGTACTTCCCCCTCCCTGGTGAAACTGCTCAATAAAAGAGTGCTGTGCAAAGCTGTTCGGGGGCAACAACATCCACCCCGGGCACTCTGTGCTCTCTCACCTTGAACAAACTTGTGTTGGTGCCTCAGTTTGTCCTAGGATTCTGTTCCTGCGCTATCGCAGTTCCCAAGTGTGACCGTTGGAACGTCCGGCACACTGGGTCGGTGGCAAAGGGCTAAATCCTTCCATATTCAAGGTGTTCACCCTTGCGAGGGTCCCTCTAAATTCTCACCCCTGCTACGGGGCTCTAAGAGTTGAGGCCGGAACCCTGACCGGTCGCTCGACGCGACAATTGGGTAAGCTTTGGTGGTGAGCCTTTTAATGCAGCTACAGTAATTAACATCAATTTAACAATGGTACAAAATCATTTAAGGCAGCAGTGATATCCTTAAGATCATTTCACTACCCATGAAGTCATTCTTGGTTATCTGAGAGACCACCTGTCTCCAGTTGATTGTGCCCTTCTGGTTCATTCAGGCAGAGTGAGAGCATTCTAAGTCCCCTCACTTAAACATGGTCATCATGCGAGACCAAGGAAGTATACCTTCTTTGTCAGCAGCCATTGTACTCTAGAGCAGCATTTCCCTAGATACATGCACAGTTCTCCCTACACATGGAACCTGGAACTTTCTTAAGACCTGGTGTCATGGTGCCGATCGACAGAGACAAAGAAAGCAGAACTTGCAAATTCCTCAAAGAACGTGTTTATTGATACAGAGTATCAGCACTTCAAGAGGGACGCGGTGGCTCAGTGGGTTAGGACGCTGAGCTTGTCAATCAGAAGGTCGGCAGTTTGGCAGGTCGAATCCTGAGTGCCGCATAGCAGAGTGAGTGCCTGTTACTCGTCCCAGCTTCTGCCAACCTAGCAGTTCAAAAGCACGTAAAAATGCAAGTAGAAAAATAGGGACCACTACGGTGGGAAGGTAACAGCGTTCTGTGCACCTTTGGCGTCTAGTCATGCTGGCCATATGACCACGGAGACGTCCTTGGACAAGCGCTGGCTCTTTGGCTTTGAAACGGAGATGAGCACCGGCCCCTAGAGTTGGAAATGACTAGCACACATGTGCGGGGGAACCTTTACCTTTTACCTTATCAGCACCAAGTCTGAAGAGATGCATAACAATTCCCCAATAAAAAGTTAAGAAATCCTACTCCCAAGGTCATCAGGATCAGCCTATGACCTTGGTCCCATGACAGAAAGTCCGAGAAAGTCTGTTTTATCTGACAAACCCCCTCCCTCCATGCTATGTGGTGACTAGGAACGAGAAGGAAAAAGGTGGTTGCAAACCAGGTTCATTCTAAAGTTGACACCTGGCTCTGTTCCCAGCAGTTAGGGTGTCTATAGAACCTGTGCTGAGTCTTTTTTTTCTGACTGATGGGGATGTTGTTTTAGTCTGGGCAGTTATGTTGTTTTAAGCTGTGCTTTTGGTTATATTATGAGCCTCCCAGAATATTTTTGGAGTTGGGCTGTTTTAACAAATCTAATAAAGAATAAATGTGAAGTTGAGCTATTAGGGCAGTGTTTCTCAACCTCAGCAACTTTAGGATATGTGGACTCCAACTCCCAGAATTCCCCAGCCGGCCATGAGTTGAAGTCCATATATCTTAATGCTGCTGTGGCTGAGAAACACCGCATTAGGGCAACTAGATATGAGCTATAAAGTAAAGCATACAATCACTGGATGATGGCAAAGAACTAGAGGTTTTTATATTGCTTTGCTGCTCTCTTACGGTTGTCTGGGTTTTGCAGACCAGATATGGTAGCCCTGTAAATCATTGCTTAAAAAACAGAATGCCTAGCTCTGCATAACATGTGAAACAAAAACAAACAAACCTTATTTATATTTGTAATATTTTAAGTCACCTTGCTCCAGAGCTTCTAGGCAGCCCTCAGAATATTAAAAGCGCAGAACAGGATAGTAATACAATAAAACTAAAAATTGTAAGCAGCAACAAGGCAATAGGGGCAAAACCTTTCCGTAGTTCCTTCTCCCACTTCAACAACATTAATATAATAATAATAATAATAATAATAATAATAATAATAATAATAATAATAATAATAATAATAATAATAATAATAATAATAAGAAGAAGAAGAAGAAGAAGAAGAAGAAGAAGAAGAAGAAGAAGAAGAAGAAGAAGAAGAAGAAGAAGAAGAAGAAGAAGAAGTTGGAAGGGACCTTGGAGGTCATCTAGTCCAACCCCCTGCTAAGGCAGGAAACCCTATACCATTTCAGACAAATGGCTGTCCAGTCTCTTCTTAAAAACTTCCAGTGTTGGAGCATTCACCACTTCTGGAGGCAGGTTGTTCCATTAGGAGTTAGTGTGTTGCACATGTTCAGTAAGTGTCCTTATAGCACTCTCTGAAAGTGAAGTGCTAAAAAAAATAGCAATGAGATTCAGGAAAAAACGGGGGGAATTATATCAGAAGGAAACTTGTATTCTTCTTTTCTCCCCCACCCCACAGTGTCTGTTGTTTCAAGGAGTATTAGCAATAAGCTTTCGAAAAAAAGCTTTATATCTCCACAAGGGTAATATTCTTTTCTTTTCTTTTCTGGTAACTTTATTGGTATTTATGTGAACTCTTGAAACACTGAAAGAGGATCCCATTTGCAGAAGGACTGAAAAAGTAAGGTAGATATTCAATTTGAGCACCACATCTGAACGTCGGGCTTTTGAAGTTGAACAGCCTTTGTTTTTATTTTGAAGAGTTATATGAATATTTTGATTCAAAGCCCATCCCCTTATTTAATTAAAAGAATGATGTCACCCAGGCAGAAACATCATTTAAAAAAAAATACAAAAGATATCTTAATGGCAATTACATATAAAATATTATGGAAGCTTACATGCCAAAGACTAAGATTTCTTAACTGAGTGACTTTTGAAACTTGTCTCATTTGTTTACATTTGTAAAGAGTTGTTTACATTTCTAAGACGTTGTTCTTTCATTCTTTTTCTAATTGAATTTACATCACTTTACTTTTTTTATCTTGACATTTTGTCTTGTAAAGGTTTTTTCCTTTATTGTTTTGTGTTTGGGCTCCAAACCCTAAAATTAGGTTCTTTTGAATAGTTAATGCAAGATCTATCCTAGTGAAAATGCTGCCCAATCACAAGGAAAAAAAATTGTGCTGCATATAATATATTAATGAGAGAAAACAGCCCAGCCCTTTACATAATTTGTTGTTGAAGAGGCCCAAATGAGTCCTTATTTCATTATACCTAATGATAACATTACTACGCCAGATAAATCAAACTGTCTCTTCTACCTTTTATATTCCACCAATTTCCCCCCAGTATCCAATAAGACCATATAATACCTCAGACAGTAGAAGTAGGCAAGCTATAAATCTCTTGTATCCCTTCTTTTTTCCAGATATTTGGTGTTCCAAAAAATCACATATTTCTCAGATTTGATAGCAGCTTTATGAGTCAAGCTCTCTCTGTAGCTTTCTCAGTCTCTGTAATGAACTTTCGGTTTAGTTGAGAGAACTGATTTCCTTTCCTTGTTGATATGTGGTAAGCATTTAGAGATTCCCCATCCCCCAACAATGTTTTTATTGAATTGAATTACAATGTAAATGTTAAAAGTGTGCTGTAATGTTTCTATTTAGTTTAGTTTTAGTTTCGATTTAGTTTAGGTTTAGTTTTTTTAAATAATAATATAATAATAATAATAATAATAATAATAATAATAATAATAATAATAATAATAATAATAATAATAATAATAATAATAATAATATATACTACATTGCTGTGAGGCTTCAATAGTTGAAGCATAAAATGTAATCATATTTAATTTTGTTATATCCTGCCTTTATTATTTTTATAAGTAACACAAGGTGACAGATTTATCTAATACTCATTTTTCTTCCTGTTTTTCCCACAATAACAACTCTCTGGTGTTTCTTTATTTATTTAGCGTATGGCAAACTCTATGAGGTAAGATGGGCTGAGAGAGAGTGACTGGCCCAAGGTTACCTAGCTGGCTTTTGTGCTTAAGGTGGGACTAGAACTCACAGTCTCCTGGTTTCTAGCCTGGTGCTATAATCACTGGACCACATTTAGCCACCAAAGAAAAGGTGGATTGATGGTCCTGCATTTTTTCAGTGGAAAAACAAACAAACAAATAACATGAGTTTTCTTTTAGGCTGAGTTATGAAGACTAAACCTGCTTTTTCAATGAAAAAAAGAAAAGTCCCAGTCACACCCATTTTAATGATGGTACCACATCATTGTGCTATACATTACAGCCTTGGTTACTTGGGTAAATACAATCTCCATATGTCTATAGTTATCCTCTACTGCATTACAGGATAAAATATATCTTGTTTCATGCCTAGATGTCTGTGCCTTAAAGGTAGGCTCTTATAGATAGACACAGCTTGAGGGAAATATTCAGAAGCCCAAAAGGACCAAAAGCATTTATTGAGTCAAAGAAAATAGATAATGTTAGGAAGAGACTGAGGGTTGCTGCTCCCTGACTCCCTGAGGTATAAGAGGGAGGGAAATAAAAGCACAGCAGGCTTTCAAGAGTAGTTACTAGAGACTCTTTCAATGAAGTAGAAACTTCCTGTCGAGGTAGTTTCCTGATCTGGTCTTTCTTACAGGGTTGGCAGCTTTCATTGTCATCATTGTCAGCCATTCAGTTGTGTCCAACTTTTGGCCACTCTATAGATCAGCACTCTCCATGCCCCCTCTGCCACGCACCATCTCCTTCAGACCCACTATGGTCATCCCAGTGTCATCATTTAGAGTGTCTAGCCAGTGGGTGCTAGGGCAGCCCCTCCTCCTTTTTCCACTGATCACCCCCAGCATGATTGATTATTTGAGTGATTCAGCTCCCATGACATGACCATTTGGTTGTGAGGCTGATGTCTTTACTCTTCCAGATGTTATTCATGCTGGACATTGCAGTTCTTCCAAGTGCTATACGCCTTCTGATCTCAGGGCTGCAGTCACCACTTTGGTCGATTTTAGAATCCAGGAAGATGAATTGCTTTACTGTTTCAATTGACAGCTGTACCCATAGTCATTACGTTGTTATTATTATTATTATTATTATTATTATTATTATTATTATTATTATTATTATTATTATTATTATTATTATTATTATTATTATTATCTGGAAAGTAGATAGAAAGGTTATAGTTATTTTCTTGTGCCTGCCTCTTAGGAACTGTCACTTGATGCTTCTTATAGTTCTTGATCTAGAAAGCTTTCTATTAGCATGTTGATTAGCTCTAGCCTCCATCAGTCCATTGCCCTTCATGTTGTTAGTTACGAAGTCATGTCTGACCCATCACAACCCCATGGACAACGTTCCTCCAGGCCTTTCTGATCTCTACCATCTTCTGGAGTCCATTTAAGCTCACGCCTACTGCTTCAGTGACTCCATCCAGCCACTTCATTCTGTGTCGTCCCCTTCTTCTCTTGCCCTCAATCTTTCCCAACATTAGGCTCTTCTCCAGTGAGTCCTTCCTTCTCATTAGGTGGCCAAAGTATTTGAGTTTCAACTTCAGGATCTGGCCTTCTAAAGAGCAGTCATGGTTGATCTCCTCTAGGACTGACTGGTTTGATCGCCTTGCAGTCCAAGGGACTCGCAGGACTTTTCTCCAGCACCATAGTTCAAAGGCCTCAATTCTTTGGCGCACAGCCTTTCTTATGCTCCAACTTTTACAGCCATACATTGCAAATGGGAAGACCATAGCCTTGACTATATGCACTTTTGTTGGCAGGGTGATGTCTTTGCCTTTTAGTGTGCTGTCTAGATTTGCCATGGCTTTCCTCCCAAGGAGCAAGCATCTTTTAACTTCTTGGCTGCAGTCCCCATCTGCGGTGATCTTGGAGCCCAGGAAAATAAAATCTGTCACTACGTCCATTTCTTCCCTGTCTATTTGCCAGGAATTGAGAGGGCCGGATGCCATTATCTTGGTTTTCTTAATATTAAGTTTCAAGGCAACATTTGCATTCTCCTTCTTCACCTGCAACAAGAGGCCCATCACAGAAGAGGCCAAATACAATATAATCTTGGTAGATTTGCTGGTATGTTACACAGAAACATGCAATCATACACAGATAGGAACAGAGCAGCATTACATAGTATAATTATTCAATCCATGAGCATCAGTAAAATAGAAATCCTTTGGATAATTAATTAGGATTAGGTCTGTTTAATCTTATTTTGTCTTTTTTGTTCTGCACAGAGAACACATTGTGCATTAGGTTGTATTAGAAATGAAGCAAGTTGGTGCCATCATTTAAAAGGATGAATTAGGAGCACAATCAGAGAATAAAAGAGGCTATTTTTTTAAATTCTCTGATTACCAGAAAGACTATCAAAACATACTAGAAGATATAAGTTTAAGGAGGCAAACAATATATGTTATTATGAAATACTGGCTTGAAGAAGAATCACATTGGCAATATTTAGTTTTACATTAATAATGAAATAATATTTAATTTATCTTTTATCTTGTAGCCACTTATTTTTCAGAATTTATTTTTACCAGATCACTCAAAGACTATTTTCAGACTTTCAGACTGAAAAATTTGCCCATAGCTATATAATGTACTACTAATGGGTAAGAATTCACTGCTACTATATCTTTTTTCCCCTTAGTTCTCTATTTTACTCCTTTTTTGCACTTTTTACTTTTTCTTTAATTTATTTCTTTAATTTATTTCTTAATTTATATTGGTTTTTATCTTCTTGTTTACAAACTTTTATTAATAATTATGTACAAAAAATAATTGTAAGAATTACTTGCTAAGACTTCTGGGTTAAGAAAAACCTTGTAGCATTTCAAGGAACCCTGAACAAATCACATAAAAAAGACATCATTTCTCACTGTCCAACCAATTAGTATATTATCATGTAAGCGCGGATGTTTTAGGCTTCCCAAATCTCTTCACTCAACATTCCTGCTGCTATATTTGCCTGCTACACCAGTTCAGCTCCAGTGTGCCTCATTGTTTAACCTGTAAGTGAAATCTGCTAGGATTCCAACCTGCTTGAATTTCTGACCTTTTGTCTAATTTCCATGCTGAGTAAATGACACTCTGCATAACACTGGCGGCCGTTTTCTCTTGCTCTGCAAAAAGTAAAGAGAAATTCTGCAGCAATTGCATTAAGGGGAACACTTAGGCTCCAAGGTCTGGCATCCTTTGTGACATAGTTTCTGATGCCAGATCCTAGCAGGCTTTGAGGGAATTTCAGTAGTGCTGATGCAGACTTTCCTGACCCCACCCCTTGCTTTTCTTGAACCATGCATAATAACTTCATCATTAATCTAGAGAATGCATTCCCCTAATTCTCTAATTCTATCAACCCATAAGAAAATTGCAGATATTTAATTCCATGTTATTTGTGCATATCTGTGTGTTTGTGTGTGCCTTCAATGTCAACTCCTGGCCACTGCCTGGAGAAGTCCCTGAAGTTTTCATGGCAAGATTTCAGAAGTGGTTTGTCATTGCTGCCTCCTTCCTACAACTGAAATAGAGTGATTGGTCCAAGATCATTCAGAACTAAGCTTTACTTCAAACATACTAGCACCCAGATTAGACCACCGAACCACACTGATTGATACAGAAGACCTCATAATACATAAGCAGATTTAAATAACTCTGCATCTTTTCTGTACATCCTTCCCCCTGCTCACCTGAAAACTAGAGTCTCTTTAAATTCTTTCCCACAACAATAGACAAAGCATGGTCCTTATCCTGCAATATTTCCTCTGTGTCCAACTCTTTAACACTCTTGAGGAAGCCTATAATGGATTTGTTTTACTTTCCTCAGGAGCTTTGACTTGTAACAGCAAGGGATAAGCCCTGTCTCAATGGTTGTTTTTGATCAGTATTGACCACAAAGTTGCTGTGTATTATTGAGATGTAGTGAATCTGAATGTTTGATATTGTCATCCATTGAAAATGACATTGAAGTACCCTGAGTAAGTCAGAAAACTCCCCTCCTTTGTGTGTGTTTGTATGTGTATATGAATAGTGTAAGAAACTCTTTATGGGAGCATTAGTCACTTTTGGAGATGTGGTTGCAGATTTATTTGCATATCTTCCATTCCTGTTACCCAAATAGTAAAGTTAACCAAATACGTTCCTGAGCTTTTTCACCATATGTTTTTCTTTTGCTAATATAACACACAATTTATGTTTATGTTTTAAGGAACCATGCCACACCTTCTCAGGAAATAGCTTACTGTGACATAATTTAGAATGTTCAAGTATCAATAGCATTTTACTTTCAACTTTTCCTTTTTTATAGCTTTGTAATAACACAAGTTGTAGGCTGTGCAAGTCATCCAGAAGAACAAGGTAATGAAGATGGTTAATGGATAAAACATCTCTCTTGCAGGCAAGTCTTCTTCCAAGTCAATGGGACCATTTATGAAGCTCTTGGCTACATACAGCCAATTCAGTTCCCTGGAAAACAGCTTCATGAGCCTTACAAAAGATGCAGCTGCTTAAATGATTCCAAGAAAGGCACTTTATTTGGCATATGATGTGTTCCAAAGCACTTTTTTCAAATGGTTTGCATTGCTCCAATCAATTGTCTAACAATAATTCAGCTCAGGTATACCTGTATATTAGTGTTTTACATTTCAACTGCTGATTGATATGACCAATGGCTATACTTCTGTGGGCATTATAGAAGCTAAAATCCAACACATCTGAAACACTCCAGGTTGGGGATGGATACGGCAAGATATATAGGTTTTTTCCCCCATCAGAAATATCTTTTTAGATCCCTATTTCTCCTTTGAGAGCAGCTGAAGAAGGAATGGATTTAATTGGACTTTATTATGAAGATTCCAATATTTGGCCTCCACACCAAAAGCTGAAATTATTGATAGTTTGAGATATTGTAATATCACTCTCCATGACTCATTACGAAGCTACAGTCCTCAAATTCTTGATCATAATGATCTGTCTTTTAGGATCTTCTTGTTTTTCTCTATATCTAATCATTCTCCATCCTGAGCCATAATGGCGCAGTGGTTAGAATGTTTGAGTCTCACCGGCTCAAGGTTGACTCAGCCTTCCATCCTCCAAAGGTCAGTAAAATGAAGACCCAGTTTGTTGGGGGGCAATATGCTGACTCTGTAAACCACTTAAAGAGGGCTGTGAAGTGGTATAGAAGTCTAAGTGCTATTACTAAGTGCTATCTTCCAGATCCTCATCTGTTTGTAATCTCTCTGGGTACGTTGACTTGCATGATCATCTTCTATTTTTGCGTCATCCATCATGACTTGTTAGAAGTCTCTTTAAAACCTTCTGTCATGTGAAGTGTTAGACTTTAAAGCTTCTGTCATCTTGACTTTTATGTTCATAACCTTCTGTCATATTAACTGCACTGCTGTGACCAAGGTTGATGGCACTTCACAGAGGAAGCTCTTAACTTTCCATCCCCCTTTCTCTCCATCTCGTTCTTAGAATTTGAGATAAGTTTGCCTTTCCTAAAGAATGAATTCTATGGGGTAGCTCTGAGACTTTCCATACAGCTTGTCCTAAAATCCTTCCAGATGTCTTCAGTCTGTAGAGGTTGAAGAGAATAATAGTCCAGGATAACTAAACCAGCCTTCTCCACCTTTCCATAAAAAAAAATCAATGCATTGTATTGTGTAGTGGGTCCGACGCAAGGAAGAGACGCCAGCCGGTGTGTGAGTTCAGCTCTTTATTGGAAGGGGAAGTGAACTGGGGAATGAGGGCTACCTAGCCTCCTTATATACCTGGCCAGGTAAGCTAACAGCCAATGGGGTTGGCCCTAGGTTTCCCACCGAAACTGTCCAGGCCAACGCACCCTGGTGGCTGTTGCTATGCAGGTGCCTGCATACATAACACCCCTCCCCCCTTAGAGAAGAACCACATAACAACAACAACTTGCAACTACTATAACTATGATTATATATAAAAAAACAGTGGTGTCCTTGTGTGAGGGTCACTTGCACACATAGTCCGACAGGTAGGCTGGTGTCCTGTGTGGACGGGTAGATCGTCTGGGTGTGCTTGGTCCCTGGGCTTGGACCGTGGGTTCCTGAGGCCTTTGTGCAGGGCTGCAAGTAGCCGGAATCAGGAAGTCCTCCTTCTCTGGTCCCTGCTCTGTGACGTCCACGGCTGGGTTGACCCCTCCTGGAGTGTGGTCCTCCTGTTCATCATGTGCGTTGAGTTCAGGGACGTGTGTGATGTGCTCAGGGGCGTGTGTGATGTGCTCAGGGACTCTTCCTCTGAGCTAATCAATGTGTTGCCTTATGCATCTGTCCCCCTCCACCCCTACAATGTACGAAAGGGGTCCTGTTTTCTCGACCACTGTCTCCGGAACCCAGGGATGTCCAGCCCCATAGTTCCTTGCCCAGACCAGGTCCCCCAGGTTGAGGACCCTGTGTGTGGGTGATGATGGCAATGGTGATGGTAGTGATGCTGGTGGTGATGGTGGTGATGGTGATGATGCCCTTCCGGTCTCGGCTGCTACCCGGTCTGGGTGTAGGCAGTCCAGCTTGGTGATGAGGCGCCGTCCCCATCGCAGTTCTGCTGGGCTCTTGCCGGTAGCCACGCATGGTGTTGTGTGTTGGGCTAGTAAAAAATTGGCCAGTCTGTGGTGCCAGTCCCCGCTGATGATGCGCCGGAGTGCGTCTTTGGTCGTCCTTACCATCCGTTTGGCCTGCCCATTGGTAGATGGATGGAAAGGCGCGGAGGTGGCGTGCCTAATCCAGTTCGCCTTCAAGAACGCCTGGAAATCAGCAGCAGTAAACTGAGGCCCATTATCAGACACAATTATGTCGGGGAGGCCGTGTGTGGCAAAGAGAGCTCTGAGCACCTGGATTGTCCTCCCCGAGGTCATGTTGGGGACAGGGACTACCTCTAACCACTTGGAGTGACTGTCCACCACTACTAAAAATAGTTGACCCTGGAATGGCCCCGCATAGTCAATGTGAATGTGGGACCATGGCATGTGTGTGGCCTCCCACCAGTGTACTGGTGCATGTGGCATCTCTGGCCTGGATCTCTGGCACGTGTAACAGGCCCTGACCCGATGCTCAACCTCCTTGTCCAACCCGGGCCACCAGAGGTAGCTCCTAGCCAGTGCCTTCATCCTGACCACCCCCGGGTGCCCTTCGTGTAAGGATTCCAATACCCTGGCGCGTAGTGCGGGTGGAATGATGACCCTGCTACCCCACAGGAGGCACCCCTTGTGTGTGGAGATTTCGTCGCGTCTAATGAAATAGGCCTGAAACTCTGGCCCCGGGGATTTGTCCTGCCACCCTGTGCAAACCCATGAGTGCACCCTGCCCATGATGTTGTCTGTGGCTGTGTGGCTGGCAATGTCCTTGGCAAGAACTGGACACTCGGGTAGGTCCTGAAGGGCTAGGATCTGTGTGGCTGGTGCTGGGTCTGGGTCGTGTGTGTCTAAGGGGAGCCTACTTAGACCGTTTGCGTGGCCCATCTCCTTCCCTGGCTTGTGCACCAGCTTGCAATTGTATGCTGCAAGGAAGATGGACCACCGGAGCATCCTGGGGGACAGAATCTGGGGGTTTGCCTGTCTGTGGTGAACAGGCCCAGGAGAGGTTTGTGGTCCGTGAAGACAGTGAACTCCCTGCCATATACGTAATCGTGGAATTTCTTGATTCCTGCCACGATTGCCAGGGCTTCTTTGTCTATTTGGGCGTAGTCTCTTTCTGCTCCAGACAGTGTCCTAGAATAATATGCTATGGGAATTTGTGCCCCGTTGGGCTCAAGGTGGCTTAGGACAGCGCCCACACCATAAGGGGATGCATCGCAGGCGATGCAAATGGGCTTGGACTCGATGAAATGGGTTACTGTGGACTTGTCCGACAGCAATGCCTTCAGGGCCTTGAAGCTCTGGTCATGGGTGGCCGGCCAGGCCCATGTTGCCTGCTTGTCTAGCAGCCTGTGGAGCGGTTAAGCGATGGCTGCCTTGTGTGGGAGGAATGTATGATAGAAATTCAGCAGACCCAGGAATGCCTGAAGCTCTGCTTTGTTCTTGGGTGTGGGTGCTAGTTTGATGGCCCTCACCTTGGATTCTGTGGGGTGGATTCCACTGGCGTCTACTCTGAACCCCAAAAATTCTGTGGAAGGAACGCCTATGCTGCATTTTTCCTTTTTGAGTTTAAGGCCAGCTGTGCGCAGCCTTGCCAGCACTTCCCTAAGCCTCCCTGCCAGTTCCTCTGCTGATGCTCCTGCGATCAGGATGTCATCAAAATAGGGGCAGACTCCTGGAATGCCCTTGAGTGTCTTTTCCATAACCTCCTGGAAAATGCCGGGAGCAACGCTGACTCCAAACTGCAGTCTGTTCACCCGGAACGGCCCCCTGTGGGTTACTATGGTTTGGATGTCAGCTGTTTCCCTAGTGACTGTGAGTTGCTGGTACGCCTGCGCAAGATCAAGCCTTGCAAAGATGGCGCCACCTTGGAGGAAAGCGAGAATGTGGCTGACCGCGGGAACCGGGTAAGCATGCGGGTTTAGGGTGCGGTTCACCGAGCACTTATAGTCGGCGCAGATCCTTATTTCCCCATTGGATTTGAGGGGGGTCACGATGGGGGGTTTCCCACTCCCCTCCATCTACGGGCTCTAAGATTCCCTGGGCCACCAACTTGTCTAGTTCACGCTCGATTTTGTGTTTGAGCACAAAAGGGACTAGCTGCGGCCGGACCCTAACGGGGGAGACATTTGAGTTAAGCTTGAACGATATGGGGGCTTGCCTAATGACCCGTCGAAAACGTCGGCGAACTCCCGGCAAACGGCCTCAATGGAGTCCCCCTGGATCCAATGGATCCCGGATACTGAGATTCCCAGGGCCTCAAACCAGTCCAGCCCGACCAGGCTGGCTCTGCAGCCCTCTACCACTACAACATCCAGGTGCCCTTCGTGACCCTTAAACCCCACTGAAACGGTGGCCTCCCCCTTCACCTTGACCGGCGAATTCTGAAAATCAGTAAGGGTTAATTAAGTAAGCCATAATTTAATCCATTGCTTGCTCCGGCTAATTATGTGATTAAGGGTCTCGTCCGAAATAATCGAGACCGCTGATCCGGAGTCAAGCTCCATGCTGCAAGGGATGCCTTGCAAACGGATTGCTAATCTAATTTTGGGTTTGAGCAGCCAGCGGCTACCCATGTGGTTAATGGCCAGCCGGCTCTCGACATAGCCAATTTTTGTTTCGGTGGGAGCCCCAGTACCTTCGAACGGCGGTTCCTCCGGCTGCAGCTCGTGGATCTCCTCCCGGGGGCGGCAGCTATAGCAGACGGCGGCTATGTGGCCTGTTTTCTTGCAGGCCCGACACGTGGCGGACCGGAACTTGCAGAGGCTACGCATGTGGTTCCTACCACACCCTGCGCACCTCTGAGGAACGGTGGTGTTGCTGGGAGGCCTGGGCCTGTCTGGGCGTCTGGCTTGCTGGTCTGGGGTCGACTTCCGCTGGAGGAGGTCGATGCTCAGGTCGTCCTCCTCTGTGGCCCCTTGCCGGTGGATGCTGGTTGCCTGGTTGCCAGGCCGGATTCCCTGGCAGGCTTGGACGGCCCCGCAGGCCGCTTCATGGGCTAGGATGGCATCCTTGGCTTCCTGGAGAGAGACCTCCTCTCTTTCGAACAGGCGCTCCTGCAGCTGCCTGTCGCGTAGGCCGCAAATCAGCCAGTCCCGTAGCTGCTCCTTCAAATTTGTGAACCTGCAAGTGACGGCAGCTTCCCGCAGGGCGGCGAGGAAGTCGGCGCCGGTCTCGTCGGGGCGCTGGTCCCTCTTCTCGAATTGTGACTGTGCGGCCACCTTGGAGCGCCGGGGCTTGAAATGTGTGTTGAGCCTGGCCAGGAGGTCTCGGTACGCGATGGTGTTGATGGCTTCCTGGGGGAACAGGTTCACGGCGACTGTTGTGATTCAGGGTCAGCCTGTGGGTTCGGCAGTTGGGTCGGATGACTCAGATGAGGGGGAGGAGGGGGTTGTTGAAGAACTTGCTGATGATGGCTTTGAGGCTCCGCAGAGCCCCCAGCCAGGCCCCTCCTACCTGGTGGAGACCCAGACCCAGCTGTGTGAGCCTGACAGTGTGGATGAAGATGACCCACAGCTGGCCCTGTTCAAGGATGCCCGACGCAGGAGGCAGTCAAGTAGGAGCAAGCAGAGGAAGGCTGTGGGACTTCTTGGAAGGAGGCAAAGAGAGGCCACGCCCTGAACTCTTTATAAAGGGAATGTTTGGGGGAGGACTGGTTTGCTGAAAGCAACCGCTCCGATAGAATTTCAAAGCTCTGGTATCTTGTTTCATGTTTTGTTTGTTTTTGTAATAAATTTGGCAGACGTATTCCAGCCTTTTGCCATCTGTAAAGGGGTTGCCTTTTCTGTAAGGCCGGTAGCAGGCTGGTACAGAACAGTTTGCTTTCAGCCTCCCACCCCTTACTAATATTATGGAGCAGCTACGTGCGGAGAATGCCCAGCTCACCCAGCAACTCACTTTGCTGGCAGCTCAGGTGGCTCAACTGCAAGCTCAGGTTCATGCTGCACCCCCACCATCACCCCCACCCAGGAGAAAATGCCAAGTTGCAATGCCGGATAAATTTACAGGCACTCCAGAACTGTTTCCTGCTTTCCTGGGACAATGCCAGCTCTTTATCAGCGTGAGAGCAGCTGATTTCCCCACTGACCGGGATAAGGTGGGGTTTGTGTTAAGCCTTCTTTCGGGTGATGCAGCTCGTTGGGGCACGCCTCTGCTGGCTCAACCTAGCCCATTGTTGGACAACTTTGTGGGGTTTTGTGATCATATGCGTCTGATGTATGAGGACCCTATTAAGACGCAGACTGCTACTCGACGTCTGAAAGCTCTGAGGCAGGGTCAACGCCCCCTACAGGGCTATATCAGTGATTTCCGGCTGCTTAGCCAGGATTCCACCTGGAATGAGGCTGCGCTCGTGGATGCCTTCCAGGATGGATTGTCGGAGATGTTGGATGAGCTGGCCCGTGTGGATATTCCCTCAGACCTGAATGGGCTGATCCATCTCTGCCTGCGGATCGATGCTCGGTTGAAGCAGCGAAGGAGTCGCCGTGCCACCCCACAGACCCCTGCCGCCCCTGTTGTGCGAGATCCCCCAGTTCAAAGGGAGGAGCCAATGGAGCTGGGTGCCGCCAGGTCTCGTCTATCGTCGACTGAAATGAACAGACGACGATCGGGCGGGGGGGTTGTGATTTTACTGTGGGGACCCTGGACATTTGGCTGCTTTTTGCCCAAAGAAGCGACAGCGGGCATCAGTGATCGTGTCTGCCCCGAGAAAGTCCCCTACTTTTCTGTCGGGAAACGCCCCGAGCCCGATCTAGACGGTGTGATAGATCGGGCGTCCCACAACAACAACACTGAGCGACGTCTTTCCGATGCTGCCTGTGGACCTCCACGGCATCTGATATTGGAGGCACGTCTGATCCTTCCTGGCAAGCCAGAGGGGATTCCAGTCCATGCCTTAATTGACTCTGGGGCCACCACAAATTTTATGGACTCAGCATTTGTGGCCAAATGGGCTGTTCCCCAGTGCCCGGTGGATCCGCCCATGTTAGTGGAGACTATCGATGGTCGAGTGCTCCTGTCTGGGCCTATTACAGCCGCCACGCAACCATTATGTATGGCCATCAGTTCCCATGTGGAGGCCATCCAGTTCTATATGACCTCAGACCTGCACTTCCCCGTGGTCTTGGGACTGGCGTGGCTCCGGGTGCATGACCCACAGATCTATTGGTCACAGAACCTGGTCACCTTCCCAAGCTTGCAGTGCGTGGACCACTCCCACCATATTTGTGCCGGCCAGGTGGAGGGTTTCCCAGGGGTTTCCTTGCCTCCCGAACTGTCCGACTTTGCTGATGTGTTCAGCGAGACAGAGGCGGATCAATTACCCCCGCACAGGCCCTATGACTGCCCCATTGATTTAGTCCCTGATGCGCCTCTCCCAGTGGGGCGTTTGTACTCCATGTCGGACCCCGAGTTGGCTGCATTGCGGGACTTTCTGGAGAAGAATTTGGCTCGCGGTTTCATCCCGCCCTCGTCCTCGCCAGTGTCTGCACCCGTGCTCTTCGTCAAAAAGAAGTCGGGCGAATTACGGCTTTGCTGCAATTACAGAAAACTCAACGCCATCACGGTGCGCAACTGTTACCCGCTGCCCCTCATCCCCGAACTCTTGGACCGACTCCGGGAGGCTAAGATCTTCACGAAACTGGACCTGCGTGGAGCTTACAACCTCGTCAGGGTTCGGCTGGGTGATGAGTGGAAGACGGCGTTTGGTACTCGCTATGGACATTTTGAGTACACGGTGATGCCGTTTGGCCTGACCAACGCCCCCGCTGTGTTTCAGCATTTCATGAATGACATTTTCCGGGATTTGTTGGATCAGTTTTTCGTGATCTACTTGGACGACATCCTGATCTACTCCCTGTCGTGTGAGGTGCACCATCAGCATCTCCATCAGGTCCTGCAGCGACTCCGAGAACATCCGCTGTTTGCCAAGTTGGAGAAGTGCCAGTTCTACCGGGTGACCATTGATTTCCTGGGTCACCGCATTTCTCCTGAGGGCATCGCCATGGAGCCGAGTAAGGTTGAGTCTTTGCAGAGTTGGCAACCCCCGCGTCGTGTGAAGGATGTTCAGCGACTTCTTGGATTTGCCAACTATTACCGAACTTTCATCCCTGGGTTTGCTGCCTTGACAGCCCCCCTCACCCGGCTCCTGCAGAAGAAGACTCGGTTCCAGTGGAACGCACCAGAACAACAGGCTTTCCAGACTTTGAAGGAAGCCTTCATGAAGGAGCCCATCTTGAAGCATCCTGACCCGCAATGGCCGTTTGTCGTGGAGGCGGACGCCTCTGACATTGCCATTGGGGTGGTGTTACTCTAGGCAACGACGCCTAGCGGTACCCTCTTCCCTTGCGCGTATCATTCACGAAAACTGAACCCTTCGGAGCGCAATTATACAATCTGGGAGAAGGAGCTGCTGGCCATCAAAGCGGCGTTCGAGGCCTGGAGGCATCATCTGGAGGGAGCGCGGCATCAAATCGAGGTCCGGACGGACCATAAGAATCTGGAAAGCCTGCAGACCGCTCGGAATTTGAACCAACGCCAGATCCGGTGGTCTCTTTTCTTTGCGAGGTTTGACTTCCGGGTTCGGTACATACCTAGCAGGCACAATCAAAGAGCGGATGCTCTGTCCAGGAAGCCCGAATATTCCCGAGTGGAAGACAAGCTTCTGCCCAGGACAGTGATCCCCGTCGAGTCTTTTGCTGCGGTATGGGAGCCGGTTGATATACGGGCTCGGATCTGGGAGGCACAGCAGCAGGAGGTGTGGGTGGCTCAGCGGAAGGAGGAGGTGGGGCCAGATTCTCCTTGGACGGTCACGGATGGACTCTTGTATTATCGTGACTGGCTCTATGTTCCGGGAGGGCCACTCAGGGGACTCATCCTCAGCCAGTGTCACGATAACCCGGCAGCGGGGCATTTTGGCCTGTTCAAGACCCTGAACCTGGTCTCCCGTACCTTCTGGTGGCCCCGAGTCTGACACGACGTCCAGTCCTATGTCACCTCCTGCATCCCATGCAGGCAGGCCAAGTCAGCGACAGGGGCCCCGCCTGGATTACTGCAGCCCTTGCCAACACCCAAAAGACCCTGGGGGGCTGTGTCCATGGACTTTCTGACGGATTTACCCCCATCCTCTGGTTTTACGACAGTGTATGTGGTGGTGGACATGCTGACCAAGATGGTGCACTTCATCCCCTGTCGCGGCTTACCGTCAGCCCGCGCCACTAGTCGTATGTTCATTCAGCAGGTGTTTCGGCTGCACGGCCTCCCTGATAGAGTCGTCTCTGATAGGGGGGCCCAGTTTACAGCCCGCTTCTGGCAGGAGTTGATGCATGCGTTGGATATCAAGATTTGTCTCTCGTCCGCGCATCATCCTCAAACTGACGGGGGAACCGAGAAGGTCATCGGTATCCTGGAACAATATCTGCGCTGCTACGTCAATCTGCAGCAAAACAATTGGGTGGACTATCTGGCCATAGCTGAGTTTGCATTTAACAATTCGCAGCACACCTCCACACAGATGACACCGTTCTTGGCCAATGTGGGTTATCACCCCCGGTTTTTCCCCCTTTCTCCCGTGGACTCACCGGAGCCGGCAGCGAACGACTTCATGGCAGAGTTACAGGCGATCCATCGATTGGTGCGACGTCAGTTAGAGAAGGCCAAGGCCGATTACAAAAGGTTTGCTGATCGGTCAAGACGGGATACGCCTCCACTATCGGTGGGGGATCGGGTCTGGTTGTCCACCAGGAACCTACCGTCAACACGGCCAGTGAGAAAGTTAGATCACCGATATTTAGGACCGTTCCCAGTCGAGGCTGTCATCAATCCGGTCGCCTATCGCTTAACTCTGCCACGTTCCCTGCGCGTGCACCCAGTCTTTCATCGGTCTCTGTTGGTCCCCGAGCAACCGGCTTGTCCACTCCGCCGAGCGGAACCTCCCCCATCAGGACCTCGTGATGGAAGCAGCACCCCCGAGTACGAGGTCGCCAGCATCAGGGATTCCCGTTGGCTGAAAGGTCGTTTCCAGTACCTGATTGAATGGAAAGGTTACGGACCAGAGGACTTCACCTGGGAAGACGTGACTGCCGTTCATGCCCCTGCGTTGGTGACTGCTTTTCATGAACAATTCCCATCCCGACCGCATCCGGATCAGCAGCCCCGGGGGAAGGGCCCTGCGGTGCGGGATAGTGTTGTGATTCAGGGTCAGCCTGTGGGTTCAGCAGTTGGGTCGGATGACTCATATGAGGGGGAGGAGGGGGGTGTTGAAGAACTTGCTGATGATGGCTTTGAGGCTCCGCAGAGCCCCCAGCCAGGCCCCTCCTACCTGGTGGAGACCCAGACCCAGCTGTGTGAGCCTGACAGTGTGGATGAAGATGACCCACAGCTGGCCCTGTTCAAGGACGCCCGACGCAGGAGGCAGTCAAGTAGGAGCAAGCAGAGGAAGGCTGTGGGACTTCTCGGAAGGAGGCAAAGAGAGGCCACGCCCTGAACTCTTTATAAAGGGAATGTTTGGGGGAGGGCTGGTTTGCTGAAAGCAACCGCTCCGATAGAGTTTCAAAGATCCGGTATCTTGTTTCATGTTTTGTTTGTTTTTGTAATAAATTTGGCAGACGTATTCCAGCCTTTTGCCGTCTGTAAAGGGGTTGCCTTTTCTGCAAGGCCGGTAGCAGGCTGGTACAGAACAGCGACTTCCAGCAATGCTGGCCCCCCAAGGCAGAGCAGGGCAGCCGCCTTTGCACCATCCTCCGATATCTGATTGAACCGCATGTACAGTTCAACGTGAGCCAGGTAACGGGTCCAGGTTTCGGGGCGGCGGGTCTCGAATTCGCGGGGCTGTCCGGCTCTAGCCATGGCGGCAGTTGCGGTCTTGGTCATGGATGTGGCGCTTGGTGTTGCCGGTTCAGCTGGCGGTCGTGGGGGAAGAAGGAAAAATGCCTTTCCCTTCAGCTTGGGGAGCGTTTCCCCAGTGACTTCAGCTCTTGGTTGGCAGCAATCCCACCTTCGTCGCCACTATTGTGTAGTGGGTCTGACACAAGGAAGAGACGCCAGCTGGTGTGTGAGTTCAGCTCTTTATTGGAAGGGGAAGTGAACTGGGGAATGAGGGCTACCTGGCCTCCTTATATACCTGGCCAGGTAAGCTAACAGCCAATGGGGTTGGCCCTAGGTTTCCCACCGAAACTGTCCAGGCCAACACCCCCTGGTGGCTGTTGCTATGCAGGTGCCTGCATACATAACACATTGTGTATAATAAATGAACAATCAAGTAGAAGATTCCTACTGGCATCCAGTATCTGCTGAATGTTTTTTGAGGAAGAGCACTCAAGGAGGAACATGTGACTCTGCTTCACAAGTTATAGATCTCTCACTGTTGGAAGATTTACACTTTCAATCACAAAATCATCACAAACCTAATTAACAGTCTGGGGGAGGGGGAGGTTTGTGTTACAGACTTGCTGGCCCAGTTTTTAAATCAGTGCTCATCATTAATGGCAGTAACAATACTTTTTTGGAGAAAGGAGGTTCTCCCTGATAAAAATAGGACCATGCTTCGGCAGTTTCAGACTGCCATTGTTTTTCATTCCCCAAACTCTCTGGAGCAGTTTGAAAGCAATACATAATACTGAGAATTATGTACAGGTCACAGACTTCCTCTAAGCTGCTTCTGACCCTAGAGTAAGCAAGGTCTTTCCCACTCTATCCTATCCAAAAGGGAAAGGGAAAAATAACTTACTATTCAAAGAGCCCGGGCATTTCAATCCGCTTGTTTTGCAGGATATGGAACACAGGATTTGGGAGAGGAGTGGAGTAAGAATTTTCTCCAGTTGGGAAATGAACTACAGTGTCCCACCTTCTTTCTTCTGCAAAAAAAGCAAGCTTCTTGGTGGTTTCACTTAAACTACAGTTGAGCAAGAAATAATTCAGCTCAGTTTTCCAAATCAAAGGCTTCTTTCAAACCAGTGCAAAATCTTCAGGTGAAAGAACCATGAAGGGTAAGCCTTCTTACTATGCTGCCTAGTGAACAGCATCAATTTCATTGTGGTTAGATAATTAGATAATTCTACTATGTGCCTATTTCCTTCCCCGAAGCAGCTTACTTGCTATTGCTGCAGGAGAATCCAGAAACTTCATTAATTTAAGGATGGTGGATTTTTTCCTCCCCCCTGTATTTGTTATTTAGTAGTTTTGTCTAGCTGCCAAAGAAGTAAGTTGAGAGAAGAAATAGTAGGACATTTGGGTCAGCTGTATTGTATTGTACAGCTCAATCAGTACAAAAGTTGAGATTTTTCATAGAACAGGCTTGACCCCAGTTCTATTTAACTGAGGAAAATATCCATCATCTGTTGACATTTTATGGAGCTCTATAAAGCGTCTGTAAATATTCACACATGTCTGCAAAAGCAAATTATGACTGAAATGGCTGTCCGATCTGTGATTGCCAATGCTTATGTTCATAGAGGTCACCAATCAATCACAACTTATCTGTGGGAATAATAATCTGAATATGGCAAGAAGACCAGGAACCAGGAATTCTCCAAGCATCTGATAATTTGAATCTGGCTGCTAGTTTGGTTGCTAGTGGTCTGAAAAACCCTTGGCTAGTAAGAAAGGTCAAGTATGCCTTGGCACAAGAGGGAGACAAGAAAAACTCATCCAGTTCATAAATCTCTATAGTCATTTAGAAACAGATGGCAGCGCTATTGATTTACTAGTCCAGTACTTGAGTATCATGTTAAATTACTAATTCCTATTTTGTTTGTTCATTTAAGGAATAAAAGCATTACAACCATTCCAAGAATATATCTATTTTCTAGCCAAATGAACCACTCCTTATAAAAATAGTAGTGACTGAAGCTGAAATGTGACTCAGAAATTTTTTTTTACTGGAAGGAGATTGAGCCCATTAAAAGTTGGACTCACAGCCACAGAAGCAGATCATGCATCAGTGTCATCAAACATGACATAAGAAATAGTTCTATAGAAAGAATATGATTCAGAAATGAACATTATACATTCTGGAGGCTACAATACCTATCTGGAGGTTCAGCTCATCACCATTTTGACAAAGAGAGTTGCTCATGAAAAATATTAATGCAATAAGTATGTCCTCATTTATTTTATGTTTGGTTTGCCTTAGGGAATGATAGATTTAGCTGTCAGGTGTTAAGTATGCTTGTCATCTCTTTTGTTCTGTGGAAAAATGGGGGATGGAGGATTGGAGAAGGATCCTCTATTGGCCAGAAATACTTTTTCACATTTTGTAGTAATTACAAGACCTGCAGTAATATCAAAGCACCAGGAAGGACATCTTTATTGGTCCCTTGCATTACTTCTTGGCCTTAGTTTCCAGAGGGAGAATCATGTCTGATTATTGCACATTAAATGCTCACTGTCTATGTATTAGTAAGGTTTTTTTAGGCCTTCACATGACAGAAGACTCTGTTTTTGGGCTTTGATTTAGGGGTGTCCACTGATACGATAAAGAAATCAAGATGGTGGTTGTGATGGTACAATCGAAATTCCACTCATAAAAATAAATAGATCTCTAATGGTACCTTCACAACCACTTTGTAGTTGGTTGGTTTTTTAGTTGTTATACTTTGTTGCATAGTCAGCCAGATGATCAGCCTGGATTTGGCATTTTTATCCACTTTGGGATGGGAACATGTTGTGGTTCCATAATGTTAAGGTACAGTTGCAGGGTGTAAACAGTTCCAAGTAAAGTTGTTTTTTGCAGTTGACTGATAGTGAATTTGAAAATTATCATTACTACTTGTAAGGACCCACTTCAAAACCTCTTCCCAAGAAAGCAGAACTCTTGGAACAGATTCACCCCGAAAGGAACTTTTATTAGGAGAAGTTGATAGCAGGCATAGAAGGCAGGATCTGAGGGTTTCCCACTCAAATCAACTTAAAGGAGCAAAAAGCAAACCCCACCCTAACAGTTTATCCAGTCAGTTCAAATGGCCAATCCTCAGGTGTTAAGTCCGCTATGGGAATGAGGCTTATAAGACTCCATTCCCAAGGCTGTGAAAACGTTGTTGGGTCTTCACTCCTTCTCTTCCACAGAGAGTGATAAGCCAGATGGCTGGAGGCACATTCCTTTCTCACCCCAGGTTGGCATCAAGGGGAGAATAGTTCAAAGAGCAAGCAGACATATCATGATTTTTCCCCATTGCCGGTAATGGGTGGGCACAGTTTCACTGTGATGCATCCAGCCCATGGGCTGGCAGTTTGACATGCCTGAGATAGAGGAAGCAGAGAGGATACATTGTAGCAGTTAAGCAAAAGAACAATTCACACACAATTCCCCAAAGGACCTAGATTGTTGGGGGCAGTATGCTGACTCTGTAAACTGCTTAGGGAGGGGTGTAAAGCACTGTGAATAAATCTGGAAGGAGATTGAGCCCATTAAAAGTTGGACTCTAAGTGCTATTGCTATTGCTATTATCTGATTGTTGCCCTGGCTGCAGCTCTTCTCCCTGTTTCCCATAGTCATTCCCAAGATCAATGCAGGTTATTAGTCTTAAAGAATTAATATTATTACAAGACTGAAGGCAACATGTTTACAGATTCCAGCCACAAGGAAAGAAACAACAACATGTGCTCCCATTTGTTGCTTCCAAATAGCATGGACGCATTTAGCTGGTTACTTGGAGAAATAGAATTCTGGGCTAAGATTAAGAGCCTTGTCTTGGTTCAACAGAGCTATTTTATATTTTTACACATATTGTATACTTATCTTTGCATATTTAACATGTAGGCCTGAGGGAAAATTCTAGGTACTTTCATCAGAAACTTTTGTCAATCCTTTGAAATGTATTTATTTAGAATATGGCATACAATGTCAGGGAAATCTACAAATGCTAGACACAATGCAGTCCTGATGACCTAAATTACTAGTTCATTCTGTTTGGCACCAGCACACTTATCCTTGGTGTACCACAGGGGGCAAACTAGCTTTATATCAGCTAACTAGTGGCGCTTGGGTTGCTGGCTCTTTTGGACTCCAGCTTTTGCACACACGAACAGAGCTAGATTTTTCCCACTGAAAAAATTTATCTACTCACAATATTGCATGCTTTTGAACTGCTGGATAGGCAGGAGCCAGGGAACGAGGGACAGAGCCAAGTTAGAACTGCCAGAGTACAGACCATTTCTGGCCAGCAGTTCCAACATCATTAAGCCACTGCGCCACTACATTCCCCATCTTTTGAAATAAACAATTCTAAACAATTAGCTGATGGTGAACTTGGTCAGTGTGTGCAGAAATAATGAGATTGGCTTAGTCTCAATCATTCCATCTGTCCCTATAATTCTCCAGCATGAAGACATATACCTGAACGGTCTCTCTAATGCTACATTGTGAACAGTCAGTATGAACAAAGAGATGTTCAAAAAAATGAATGGATTCCTCATTAATCCTGCCAACGATTTAAAAATATGACCAAGAATATCATACAATGTCCATTATGTGAAGTTGCTATGCTGCCAAAAAGGCAGAGGTGCTTTTGGCAATAGCTTTATTGATATACTGCAATCAGTAAACGAACTCTGTGAACAAGCTATTTTTTTTTAATCCTATTTATATCCTGCCCTTCTCCGAAGACTCAGGGTGGCTTACAATCTAAAGCACAAATCAATGTGCTTAGCAATAGCCTTCATTCTATGTATATGCCTGCTTATTAGGGCTTTTGCCGCCCCCCCCCCCAAGCGGCATTATTACAAAGTCAGCTTATTGCCCCCAACAATCTGGGTCCTCATTTTGGTCATCACTCTTCTGCTTTGGAAGAGGGATCCACTTGAGGCCAAATCAGGACCACCCTATTGGCATTGAAAAAAGATAACAAGAGACCTGACTCTTCTGGAAAGCTTTGGAGAATTAATAGCATAGTAGGTTCCTTCTGTGCATTAGGTAATTGTTGTCCTGACTGCATTTCATTGACATGTTAATGGACAGAAAGATTTACTATTGCGACTTGTTTGGGAATTTTATTATATTTGGTTTGTTTGTGTTTATGATATACCTTATTATATGTGAGACTCTCAAGTCTTTTTGGATTTGAGGGACATATAAATAATAATTAAATAAATTAATATAGAGGGAAGATGTCATGTTCAAAAGGTTATCCATAGATTTGTTCTAGCGCCTCTTCCTGTTTTCCCCTGAATACCTTGACTCAAACATATTTCACCTAGCCTTCTCCTGGTGGCTGGAGAAGATTGCATTCCTAGATGTTTATGATGGAGAAAGCTATTTCCTGCAGCCATTTGCCACTTAGAAATGGAGAAAGCAATGGAGAAAGTCAGTGTTTTCACACTTGCCCCAGACAATTTCATTGTACACAGAAGTTACAAAATACTCAGAAATATTTGCTATATCCATTATGGCATGAAATGTTCAAGATTCAATTCGTTCCTTATTTAGAGTGCTGTGCCATGAATATGCATGCTTAGTTTGATGCCCCTAGGTCAGGGGTAGGCAACCTTGGCTCTTTTATGACTCATGGACTTCAACTCCCAGAATTCCTGAGCCAGCTGGAATTGAAGTCCACGAGTCATAAAAGAGCCAAGGTTGCCGACCCCTGCCCTAGACCACATGCACTCTTGAAAGTGTTGGATGCAGCTCCCAGAATTAATGCAAAATAATACAGCAAGGTAATTTTAATATGTTCATTGAGGAATGTGATCAAATAAAGGTGAGGATTCTATCAAGTATGCTTAATTAATGGCAGCTCCTGCCACTGCAATTTGGAAGTCAGAAATAGGTTGTGTTGGTAAAGGACTAATTGCATTTAGCTCTTCCATCATATTTCTTTTCTAGCTAAACAGTGACCAATTAGGATTTCTCTTTCATTGGTCTCACTCCTTTTCTCACATGTTGCTGTAGTGATAAGAGATATAATCCAGGTAAAGCAAAAAATAATAATAATAAAAAAATCCATCCTACTGAAATACCAGAACTCTTCCTATGGATGAAGAAGTGAAACTGTCTGTCTGTCTGTCTCATCAACATCATCTAACTCCACAATTGTGTAGTTATGGACAGCACACACACACATACATACATATACATATATACATGTATACATGTGTGTCTCTGTGTGTGCTGTCTATAACTACACAATTGTGGAGTTAGATGATGTTGATGAGATAGACAGACAGAATTCTCAAAATTGTGAGAATTACATGCTAAGACTTCTGTGTCAAGAAACTTCCGGTGGCAATTGAAGCAGCCCTGAACAACTCACACAGAAAAGACACTGCTGCATACTGTCCAGCCAATTAGTACATTACCATGTGAATAGTGGATATTTTATCTTCCCAAAACCTTTTCATTTAAAATTCCTGCTGCTATATTTGCCTGCTACACCAGTTCAGCTCCAGTGTGCCTCATTGTTTAACCTGTAAATGAAATCTGCTAGGATTCCAACCTGCTTGAATTTCTGACCTTTTGTCTAATTTCCATGCTGAGTAAACGACACTCTGCATAACACTGGCGGCCATTTTCTCTCACTCTGCAAAAAGGAAAGAGAAATTCTGCAGCAATTGCATTAAGGGGAACACTTAGGCTCCAAGGTCTGGCATCACTTATGACATAGTTTCTGATGCCAGATCCTAGCAGGCTTCGAGGGAATTTCAGTAGCACTAAAGCAGACCTTCGCCCAACCCCACCCCTTGCTTTGCTTGAACCATGCATAATAACTTGATCATTAATCTAGAAAATGCATTCCCCTAATTCTCTGATTCTATCAACCCGTAAGAGAATTGCAGATATTTATTTCTATGTTATTTGTGCATATCTGTGTGTTTGTGTGTGCCTTCGAGTCAATGTTGACTCCTGGCCACTGCCTGAAGTCCCTGCAGTTTTCATGGCAAGATTTCAGAAGTGGCTTATTATTGCCGCCTCCTTCCTAGGACTGAGAGAGAGAGTGACTGGTCCAGTGGTCCAAGGTCACTCAGAACTACTTCAAACTCATTAGCACCCAGATTAGACCACTGAACCACACTGACTGATACAGAAGACCTCATAGTATCTAAGCAGATTTAAATAACTCTGCACCTTTTCTGTGTCCTGAAAATAGAGTCTCGGAAATCTTTCTTCTGCAATGTTTTCTCTTTGTCCAACTTTTTGATACTCTTGATGAAGTCTATGTTGGCTTTGTTTTATTTTCTTCAGGAGGTCTGACTTTTAGAACAAGGGATGAGCCCTGCCCTCATTTTAGAAAGTTATGGTTGTTGTTTGTCAGTGCTGACCCCAGGGTCCCTATGCATTATTGAGATGTAATTAATTTCAACATCTGATATTGTTATCCATTGAAAATGGCATTTGAATTACCCTAAGTAGGTCAAGATGCTTCCCCCTGAGTGTGTTTGCTTGTGTGTTTGTGCATGTGTTTGTCTGTGTATTTTTATCTGTCTTTGTGTGTGTTTGTGTGTGTGTGTGTGTGTGTGTGTAAATATTGTAAGAAACTCTTTATAGGAACAGTAATCACTTTTGGGGATGTGGTTTCAGATATATTTGCATTTGTTCCATTTCTCTTATCTGAACAATAAAGTTTTCCACATAGGTTTCTGAGCTATCACAATTTGTTTTCTATTCCTAATATAACATACAATTTTTATTTATCTGTTTATCAACCTTATATACCACCTAGCTCAGCAAAGGAAAATGTATGTTTCTGTTTAAGGAACCATATCACACCTTCTCAAGAAAACCTTTTTTGACATAGAATGATTGAGAATGTTCAACATCATGTTACTTCTGTTTTTTTCCTTTATTATATAACACAGTGCATGCATGCCTCTCTCTCTCTCTCTCTCTCTCTCTCTCTCTCTCTCTCTCTCTCTATATATATATATATATATATATATATATATATATATATATATATATATATATATATATATATATATATGTGTGTGTGTGTGTGTGTGTGTGTGTGTGTGTGTGTGTGTGTGTGTGTGTGTGTGTAATTCCTAACCATAGCTTGGACACGTCTCTGTGGTTTTCTTGGCAATATTTCAGAAATGATTTGTCATATCCTGGAAAAAGTTCAGAGAAAAGCAACTAAGGTGATCCAAGGTCTGGAGACTAAAACATATGAAAAACGGCTGCAGGACTTGGGTTTGGCTAGTCTAAAGAAAAGAAGAAACAGGGGCAACATGATAGCAGTATTCCAGTATTTGAGGGGCTGCCACAAAGAAGAGGGGGGTCAAATTATTCTCCAAAGCACTAGAGGGCAGGAGAAGAAACAATGGTTGGAAACTCACAAAAGAGAGAAGCAACCTGGAATTAAGGAGAAACTTCCTAACAGTGAGGACAATTAACCAGTGGAACAGCTTGCCTTCAGATATCGTGGGTGCTCCACCACTGGAGATTTTTAAGAAGAGACTGGACTGTCACTTTTCTGAGATGGTATAGGTTCTCCTGCTCAAGCAGGGGGCTGGACTAGAAAACCTCCAAGGTCTCTTCCAGCTCTGTTCTGTTCTGTTCTGTTCTGTTCTGTTCTGTTCTGTTCTGTTCTATCCTCCTTTCTAACACTAAGAGAGTGATTAGTTCAAGGCCACCCAACTGGCTTTGTGGCTAAGGTGAAACTAGAGCTCACAATCTCCCGGGTTTTAGACTGTTGCTTTAATAATTTACACCACACTAGTTCAGATGCATACTTGTACATATCTTAATGTGTGTGTGTGCCTTGGGTGGGCATACACATGCACAGGGCTTTTTTCCCCATAGAATGCTCAGAACGGTGTTCCGTCACCTTTTTTTGCACACACACACACACACACACACACACACACACACACACACACACAAAGCTAAAGGAAACTGTTCTGGAGAGCCAAATTCTCCTCAGCAGCACACCAAGGAGGAAGCCAGATTGCAGAGCACCAGAATGCATCACAGTGACGGGCCTTCAGATGGCTCAAATTGAAGGAAATAGTCTCCATAACTTTCAGCTCCTGGTATGGGATGCCTTGCCTTTTTTTTCTCTTCTTGAGTGGTCGAATAGTGATCGTGGTCATCTGGAAACTTCTGGTGTTTGAAAACTACTTCATGTTTTTAAAAAAAGAAAAAAGAGGGAAAGTTCCTTATATGAGAAAAAATATAGTTCATTACTGTGTACTGTATATATATATATATATATATATATACATACATATATACATATATACACATATATACATATACATATATATATACATAGGGACGTGGTGGCTCAGTGGGTTAGGACGCTGAGCTTGTCGATCAGAAGGTCGGCAGTTTGGTGGGTCGAATCCCGAGTGCCATGTAGCAGAGTGAGCGCCTGTTACTCATCCCAGCTTCTGCCAACCTAGCAGTTCGAAAGCACGTAAAAATGCAAGTAGAAAAATAGGGACCACTACGGTGGGAAGGTAACAGTGCTCCGTGCGCCTTTGGCGTCTAGTCATGCCGGCCACATGACCACGGAGACGTCCTCGGACAAACGCTGGCTCTTCGGCTTTGAAACGGAGATGAGCACCAGCCCCTAGAGTCGGAAACGACTAGCACGCATGTGCAGGGGAACCTTTACCTTTACTATACATATACATATACATATACATATACATATACATATACATATACATATACATATACATATATATATATATATATATATATATATATATATATATATATATATATATATGAATGTATATTTGAACACGACCTTTAATTTTCTATGTACCTAAGGTAAAGGTAAAGGTAACAGGCGCTCACTCTGTTACACGGCACTCGGGATTCGACCTGCCAAACTGCCGACCTTCTCATCGACAAGCTCAGCGTCTTAACTCACTGAGCCACCGCGTCCCTTTTCTATGTACCTAGGAGTTTAATATCTTGCTATAAACTCCCCCCCCCGCATCACTGAAATCTGTTTGGCACTTCACCCTTCTGAAATCTTAGTGGAGCCACATAGATACAAACTATAAGCTTTATGTGCTGTAAATTCATGTCATAAGTCTAAGAACAAGGGCTTTTTTCTCATAGAATGCTCAGAACGGCGTTCTGGCATTTTTTTTTTTGCAGAAAAAAAAGAAAAAAAGAAAAGCTTTTGCACAAGCTGTGCCACTCCCTCTATTAGCTTTTGAAAGCCAATAGGAATTGCTGCTGAGCACGCCAAAAGACCCAGCTGGCAAACGTTGCACAGGCAAATTGTCTGCAGTGAAGGTGAGTTGGCAGGAAATTTGCAGCCCTCCCTGCTGCCCAACTACACCATCTCAACTAGGTAAGTAAGAGATGACAAGGAGTGGGAGGTGGGTTCTGTGGAGTCCATGTCCACTCCTTCCTTGTGTTCACCCATGTCAGCCAGGCTGGTGGCCTACCCAGTGCTGGACCTGCACCACCATTGCCTTGTCCTGGGCACCTACGTGACCGCCCTGCAGCACCTGGCCTGCACCGCCTTCGCTGCCCGCCCTGCGTAGCTCCGCCATGTAGAGTGGGCCCACAGCTCCCACAGCACCAGCTGCATCGACTCTGGCCCCAGGGGGGCAGCCCGCCACCAACACCCCTCGTGCCTGTGACTGCAGCAGCGCTGCCACCCTCGCCTCCTGCAACCACTAAGATGAGAGTTCCAGCACCTTTTTTTTAGAAAAAAAGTACTGCACGTACATGCAGATGTTCAGAATAAAGGATAAAAACTGGTAGAATGAAAGAATGTGCAGCATACTTGCTTCTCAGAAGGTATTAAGGAAAACATCAATATTTTACTTGCTTACTGATATGAATTAGCTTCAAGAGAAGAGCTTTCCCTTCAAAAAAAAACCTAATAGGACCCCACTTTTTTTAGGTAACAATATTAGCTTCTGAACTTAAGAAAAGAGCCTATTGAAGCAACAGTAAATAATAATAATAATAATAATAATAATAATAATAATAATAATAATAATAATAATAATAATAATAATAATAATAATAATGTAGTTGGAAGGGACCTTGGAGGTCTTTTAGCTCAACCCCCTACTCAGGTAAGAAACCCTATACCATTTCAGACAAATGGCTGTCCAATCTCTTCTTAAAAACTTCCAACGTTGGAGCATTCACAGCTTCTGGAGGAAGGTAGTTCCACTGATTAATTGTTCTAACTGTCAGGAAGTTTCTCCTTAGTTCTAGGTTGCTTCTCTCTTTGATTAGCTTCCATTCATTGCTTATTGTCCTGTCTTCAGGTCATTGTGTTTCTAAAGTGCTTATTGTTCATTATGTATTAAGACTTTCTGATCACATTATTCTTCTATTTCATCCAAAGAAGAAGAAGTGAGAGTGTCTGTAAAAGAAAAAACCCAGATAGTGTCATGATGGTACAGAGCTTCAAGTACACCAGTGTGTGTCATTGTGGCCATTGTGTTGACTCTTTTGACTACATCCTGCTGACACATTTGAAAGAACGTAAATTTGTCATCCCAACCCTGTAAAATACGGCAGATAAGCATCTATGCACAATTAGCACTCTTTTAAAAAATGACGTATTTTTGCATTCTCACCAATCAATGGCACTGTTGAGCCCCCCCCCTCTCTCTCTCTGCTGTTTTTATGAGGGCTGTGCAAATCTTTGATGCCAAGTCTTGGTTTCAACCACTCTTCAAGCAAAGCTCTCTCAAATCTCTCTTGTAAAGAGAAGATACTTCTATATCCTATAGAAGTGAGGGACGTCTGTACCTACACTGAACACAAGAGAAGCCTCTTCCAGCTGTGAAAAGTGGCTCATTCTAAGAGCCTCCACCACCACTTCTCACAGCTGGGAGAGGCTTCTCTTGTGTTCAGTGTAGGTGCAGACATCCCTCACTTCCAGTGTAAAACAAACAAACAAAGGGGGGGGGGGAGAAGACAACCAGCCCCTAGCACTCTGATATGGAGATTTATAGTGCAATTGATTCCCACCAGCTTAGCAGATAAGTTTTAAGCCATTTTATTCTGTGGGTTACCTGCATTTTGCAATTTTGCCTTACAGACTTTTTTTTTAGATAAAGCTGGGCTCAGTCAATTTTTAAAAGCAATCAATAAAATAAGCACTCCAGGGACTAAATAGAGCTAAATGACATTATATATGGAGAACTCCTCTGAAAGTGGCTCTCTAGATAAATATAGTGGCTAGAAAATGATTCTGTGCTCAAAGACGTGTTCCATTTAATGCAGTCAAATTTCTTTCAATGGGCATAAAGTCTCTCCATTTCCAAACAAACATTTCCCAGAAGCACCTGAGGTACCTGAGTAGTAACAAGTTTGGGAAACTTTTTTCAGGTCAGGCAGAGGCTAACATTGTTTTCCCCTTCCTTCCCTTGCTGTGCATGCATTCCTAAACAGTTTTGATTTGGCCAGTTTCGGAGAAAAACCATAGCTTTTCAGTCTAATGTAGTTAAAATCACTATGGGTTTTTGCAGACAAGTCCCAGCCTAGGCATTGCATGTCCTTCTTCCCTTCACTGCAGATGTACAGGCAGTCCTTGACTTACAACAGTTCATTAAGTGAATGTTCAAAGTTACAACAGCTCTGAAAAAAAGTAACTTATCACCGCTTTCACACTTAAACGACCGTTGCAGCCTCCCCATCATGTGATCAAAATTCAGATACTTGGCAACCAACTTGTATTTATGAAAACTACACTGTCCCAGGGTCATGTGAACAACTTTTGCAACCTTTTGACAAGCAAAGTCAGTGGGGAAAGCCGGAATTAATAATAATAATAATAATAATAATAATAATAATAATAATAATAATAATAATAATAATAATAATAATAATAATAATAATAATAATAATAATAATAATAGAGTTGAAAGGGACCTTGGAGGTCATCTAGTTCAACCCCCAGCTCAGGCAGGAAACCTTATACTATTTCAGGCAAATGGCTGTCCAGTCTCTTCTTAAAAACTTCCAGTGTTGGAGCATTCACCACCTCTGGAGGCAGGTTGTTCCACTGGTTAATTGTTCTAACTGTCAGGAAGTTTCTCCTTAGTTCCAGGTTGCTTCTCTCCTTGATTAGTTTCCATCCATTGCTTCTTGTCCTGCCTTCAGGCGTTTTGGAGAATAGCATGACTCCCTCTTCCTTGTGGCAACCCCTGAAATATTGGAGCACTGCTATCATGTCCCCCTCGTCCTTCTCTTCATTAATATTAATTATTATTCACTCAGTAAAACTTGTTTATTAATAAATGCAGTGATTCACTGAACAACTGTGGCAAGACAGGTTGTAAAATGAGGCAAAACATTCTGAATTTTTATCAGCCTTTTTCCCCCCCTGCCGTACAACTCCTACAAGAGTTTTCTTTCTTGAGTGGAATTCTTCAAAATTTGCTCAGCTGTGGGAGTTTTTTTTTAGTTTTCTTTCCACAAGAAGCCTTGTAGTGAAATCAGTTGGAAGCCAGCAGTTTTATCCTCACTAAACACCAATTAGCAGAAACCGGATCTCCAGTCTTACACTGCAATTGCCCAGCAGTGACTAGTGAGTAAATTCAGCAGGACTCCCTGCATTTTTGAAGGGTGAATAACAGAACGATAGAGTTGAAAGGGACCTTGGAGGTCTTCTAGTCCAACCCTCTGGGCAAGCAGGAAACCCTACACCATTTCAGACAGATGGTTGTCCAATCTCTTCTTAAAAACTTTTTCCGCAGCCCAGATCTCTAGGCTGTTTGGTGAGTCAGGAAGACCCCAAAAGAAGAAACAGTGTTGACATGATAGCAGTATTCCAGTATTTAATTAATTTAATTAATTTTAATTTTATTAGATTTATATACCGCCCTTTCCCGAAGGACTCAGGGCGGTTTACAGGGCATTTTAAAATCACACCAATACAAAATACAAAAGTTAAAAGACAATTAAAAAGATTAAATTATCCCTGAAAATAAAAACCCCAGTTAAAAATTTGAGGGACTGCCACAGAGAAGAAGGCATCAAACTATTCTCCAAAGCACCAGAGAGAAAGACAAGAAAGAATGGTTGGAAACTGACCAAAGAGAGAAGCAACCTGGAATTAAGGAGAAACTTCTTGACAGTGAGGACAATTAACCAGTGGAACAGCTTGCCTTCAAAAATCGTGGGGTGCTCCATCACTGAAGGTTTTTAAGGAGAGATTGGGCAGTCACTTGTCTGAAATAGTTTAAGTTCTTATGCTTCAGCTGGACTAGAAGATCTCCATGGTCCCTTCCAGATTCTATTCTATCTATTCTATTCTATTCTATTCTATCTATTCTATTCTATTCTATTCTATTCTATTATTCTATTCTATTCTATTCTATTCTATTCCATTCCATTCCATTCCATTCCATTCCATTCCATTCCATTCCATTCCATTCCATTCCATTCCATTCCATTCCATTCTATTCTATTCTATTCTATTCTATTCTATTCTATTCTATTCTATTCTATTCTATTCTATTCTATTCTATTCTTATTAGCTTAGTGAATGAATATTTATGCTATACTTAATCCTTAAACTGATAACATCCCCCAAAGCTTTTAAAAACACTTTTAAAGAAACTTGTAGACAAGACATGTTTCTATTTTACATCCCATGTAGGAGATGTTATTTCAACACAGGTCCTCTGCAAAATCATTTTTCCAAATCTTGCTGATCTTTCTTACCTTTTTCTTTTTTTCTTTTCACAATATCTCTTGGAGAGGGAATGGGTTGCCATCTTTCCTTCTATAACTGCAAACTGCATAGATATGTAAAATGTAGTGAATTAGAGGACTAATCAATACTGTGGTTAATATGTATCTCTCAATCTTTCCCAGCTCCAAAGTGTAATTGTTAAGCTCTATTCAGTAACATCTGAGTTCATATCTCAAGCTCATGTTTCATATCTAAAACTCGACAAAAACACATACATACTGGTATTCTACAAGCTAAATGAAAAACAGATAAGTGAATCTGCAATTTCATAGCTTTAGGTATAACTTTGTTCTGCCACCCTAAGGAAATAAGATAGGAGGATATACTTGAACAGTAGGAAAAAAAGCATCCTTCCTAACATATTCTTTTTTTTCCTTTTAGTAATGACTCTAGGTTGGAATTCAAGAATGTGTGCTGTGGCTGGTTTCAATTTCTTATCTATTTATTCAATGAACAGATGTCCCTCTTGAAGTACTCATTTCAGACTTGACTACCTATCTATATAAAGTCATTTAGATGTTCCAACAAAGACAGTGCTATAAACCCTTTTGGGAAATCCACCCACTTGTATTTGCACGAGCTTGGCATCCACCAACTTGCATATTTAAATGCGGAATGAGGCTGGTTTTACCATTTCAGAAGAGAGGGTCATCTGGAGAAGGAAAGAGGCACTTGGCAGCAACTCTTCGGACCAAGCTTTGTAGAATGATCCCAGGGAAAAAGTCTTTGAGGTAGGAGAGTGCTGACCAGTAGGTGCTGATTTGTGCACTAAACCGCGTTTTCTCCTTCAAATTTGGATTAATGCATAATCCGAATGGCAGCCTGCATCCTGTCCACTGTGATGGCTTGTTGTTCTTAGAGCTAGTGGGAGAGGAAAGAAAAAAATGCAGGATGAAACCATCAGGCACCTGACTTTTGGGTGTGGAAAAGGGTGGGGGTTTTCCATCTGAGAGAAAGCTGCAATATCAAAATACAGGTAGTCCTTGACTTATAAGCACAACTCAGCCCAAAATTTCTGTCGTTCAGTGAGACCGTTGTTAAGTGAGTTTTACCACATTTTGCGATCTTTCTTGCCACGGTTGTTAAGTGAATCACTGCAGTGGTTAAGTGAATCTGGTTTCCCTGTTGACTTTTGCTTGTCAAAAGGTTACATGACCCTGGGGCAGTGCAACCATCGTAAATATGAGTCATCTGCCAAGCGTCTGAATTTTGATCATGTGGCCATGGAGATGCTGTGATGGTTGTAAGTGTGAGAAAAGGTCACATGTCACTTTTCTCGTGCTGCTGTAACTTTGAACGGTCACTAAATGAACTGTTGTAAGTTGAGGACTAACTGTACAGTATATGATATTAGCTATCCCAGGTTGCCATAAAAGGGACATGCCATTATTGGAGATGGATGCTTTTGTTTTGTACCTATGTGTGTTAAATTCAAAGTCTTCCGCTGAATCTACCATTATAGTCTGTAATAAACTGATTACAGTGCAGCAGACCAGATTTCCTTGGCACAATTACAAAATCTGATGCTGGTGAGCCTAAAGCCTTTGTAACAAATTTAAGGTAATTTTTTTTGTTCAGTTAGACTCAACTCCCAGTGATTTAAAAGGACACAGCCATAATTTTTCCTGATGGAAGTGGCCTACGATGATTGCTTTGGGAAAGGCTTTCCACTCCTCAACCTATTCTATTTATAGTAGATTTTTTATCCTGCCTTGATTACTTTATAAGTAACTTAAAGCAGTGAACATGCCTAATACTCCTTCCTCCTCCTGCTTTCCCCACAACAACCCTGTGAGGTGGCTGGGCTGAGAAAGAGTGACTGGCACAAAGTCAACCAGCTGACTTTCATGTATAAGGCAGAACTAGAACTCACCATCCCTAGATTTCTAGGCCGGCACCTTAGCCACTACACCTAACAGACCCTTAAACCTATTTTACAGTTCTAGAATTTCTTGCCAATTTCCCATCTAAGTCCTAACCTCACTTAGGTTTGAATCCAGAGAGATATTTTCTTTTCAACTGGTCTGGCTCTTTTTTTTTTTGCAGAAAAATCTGGGTTCTGCAATGACGGAAGCCTTTTGCTAATGTACAGCTTAATCTGAGGCCTACAAGAATCTCCCCAGGCATCGCTTAAACCATACAGATAGGGAAAAAGTTACATAATTTGATTTGTATTCTGCCTAGAGCAAAATGATGATAGAAAAGGTCTTTCTATGATAAGGATAATAAGGCTCGGAAGTGACAGATGTCTGCTCCCTGCTGCTCCATGTTAGAACATTATGTGATACATCCAGATCCTTTATTTATCCCTCCTCCCCTTCTTTAGAAATTACAGCAATGAAGAAAAATTAAAATTCAATGCTCAGCCTAAATAGCTCATATCTCTAAAAGAGGATTGAACGTCTGGCTTGAGGAGGGGGAACAATTTTCTCTAACTGCAAAACACGAACACTCTATTCCTTGCACTGGAAGAGCTCCACAGAATTTCTGTAATGTCTTTTTTTATGTGTATTGATATCAAACATTTTACTAGCTTTTAGACTAAACCAGAGAACAAGTTTTATGGAGAAAATTCAAGGTAAAATTTTTTTTTTATTTATGAAGCCCCTGTGTAGGCATGCAATTTATGGTTACACATCCTCCTTTTCGGTGCAAAGCTAGTTCTGTTATTAAGCAGCTCTTCACTGATGATACTGAAATGGTGGGCTCTTTCAGTCTGCCAGGACTCCCATTTATTGAAATGACTTTATGCCCCATGGAATCTATACCTGCAGGTATCTTTTTTGTTGAAATGAAGCTATGCCCCACTGCAACCAAGAAAAGTTCAACTGACATTTTGCTAACATAAAACAGTTAAACAGATGCAAATCTTTTCACAGGTATTGACACAACTAGATGTCTGATCTAAAATTGGTGTACAGTGGTGGCCCTCAGGAATGTCCCCTCAGCTGACATTCTGGGCAAAACATGCAGTTACCCCCAAACCCCGAGGCCACACCTAGACTGAGAATGGAAAACATTTTGCCTATTTTTAATTTAAGTTTGCTAACAGTATTTGTGTACACAGAGTCATTATTTACAGCATTTATAGTTGCAGAGTCTACTTTCTGATAAATCCTCAGAAATGAATTTTAATTCATATGCAGAATTTGAGACAACGAAGTGTTTATTTTACTTGTATTTTTTATTATCGTTTTTATTTGATTTGATTTTTTTTCCTGCTGAATCAGTAAGAGTTTGGATCATCAGAAAATCTAAGTCTTGTTTTTCTCCAGAAGAAAAACTTTACATATTTCCATATTGAATGCCATATTGTTCACCCACGCTTTGAACGTCTTCCTATCTTCTAAAAGATAGAAGATAAGCTCCTCCTTGAAACTCAAATACTTTGGCCACCTTATGAGAAGGAAGGACTCACTGGAGAAGAGCCTAATGCTGGGAAAGGTTGAGGGCAAGAGAAGAAAGGGACGGGTTTTTTTCTCATCTGGAGATGTGATAATCATCCTCTCAACTCTTTCACCCAGATATTAATACAAATGTTAAACAACATTGGGTCCAGGACAGAGACTGTGTCATTCCACTCAGTACTTTCATCCAAGCTGATGTGGACATATTGAGGAATATTCTTTCAGCTAGTGTTATTAATCCATTTATTAACCTATATTTTATTTTTCTATTTCTGTTGATATGATCAGGAGACTTCATGGAATGCTTTGCTGATAGTTATACTTTGTGAAAGCCTGTTTGATGTAATGGTCAGGTTAGAAACCAGGAGACTGTTCTAAACCCACCTTAGGCACAAAGCTGGCTAGGTGACCTTTGCAGTACCCACTTCCTCTCAGCCCTAGGAAGGTGGCAATGGCAAACTACTACTGAAAAAGCTTGCCAAGAAAACTGAAGAGTGTTGTCCAGGCAAACTCCAAGAATTGGACATGATTGAAAATGGAAGGGGGGAAAAAAGTATGCCTATGTTATTTTCCAAACAATTAGTCCAGTAATACCACTGGAAAAGAAATTAAAGTTAATCTAGCAGGACCTGTTTGTGACAAACCCACGCTGCCTCTTAATTGTTGCATTCCTATCCAGTGCTTATAAATATGCAGTTTAATAAATGGCTTAAGCTCTTACTCAATATAGATATCAAGCTGACAAGTTTACAATTTTCCAGATCTTCCTCCTTTCCCGTTTTGAAGGGATGGACAAGAGTTGGTCTCTTGGGATCTCATCAGTTCTCCAGGAGAACTCAGGTATTACAAAGTAATAGTTTTGTGATCAATTCCACTAGTTTCATGAGTATCGTAGACTGTCATCCTCCTGACCCAATAGACTTGAATCCTTCTAAATTAACTAAACATTCTTTTACCCTCTTAGTCTGTCTTGAGCTTCAATTCTCCACTAGAAGAGAAACAAGGATGGACAGCTAGTTTTTCTTCCGAGAGAAGGCAGATGTAAAATAGAAGTCAAGATATTCTATTCCTTGCCATCATGTATAATTAATTTAGCCCTTTCTCCCCACAACAGACCTATCACCTCTTTGCCTTTAGTTTCTGACATACCTAAAAAGTATTTTCCGCTATTTGGGGATACTTCTGACAAGCCTGAATGAATTCTGAACTTTAATCATTCTGGTACGACCATATGGTTTTGGGAGACTGAACTGTATCTTCCTTTGGTTATATGCCCATCCTGTCATTTCCCATTCCCTTTTTCTTTTCAACACCCTAGAAAGCTCCACATGTATCAATATTTGTCACTTTTGATGTCTCTCATTTTCCTTCTAGAGAGAATTGTTGGTGATTGCACTTTCAACATTTCATTGAATAGGATTCAGTAGGATTTCTTATCGATCTTAGGGACTTTTCTCCTTAGTATTTGAAGCCTTTGAATCTGACATCCATTTCAGTTCATCAGTTCAGCTCTTCTGAAAACTGTTGTATAAATCAGACTTTTCTCTATGCTTTTTCCCCCTTGATATTATAAACTCAGATGCCATTGAGGTACGTATGAGTACATATTCACTTTTCTTGAAGGTACCAATCACACTAACTCTGTCAGCTAAATTTCTCTTCTTGATAAGAATTAGATCCAGGATAGCAGGTTGACTTTTATATTTTTTTTTATTGTTGTTGTTTTCTGACAAATGACATTGTCAGCAAGAGATGACAAGAATTTGGGGTGGGGGTGGGGGTGGGGGCTCTGACTTTTGGCAGGATTTGATTTCCAGCAGCCTGTCAGGGCATTTGAAATTTCCCACTGTCATTTTGTACCTTTTTGAAAAATTGGTCATCCGATGCATGAGTTATGGATCAGATTCATATCTTCTCTCTGCCTAAATGATTTATAATATATTCCTATGATAATATGATGCTTTCTCCTTTTATTTTTTATCCAAACATTGTTAACAGGATTTCTGTCTTGAGGTTCATTAATTTCTCTACAGCTCTGTACTTTCTTAAGGTAGGTGTAATATCATTTCTGATGAGACTGTACCTTTTGAACATAATGGAGCCTTCTAAGACTATGTTCCAATCATCTGTCTCCTCTCATCAGATTTCAGTCATATATTTATCCTTCTGTGTCAGGACTTCAAGTTCTCATTGTTTCTTTCCATAGTTTGGTCATTGATAGAGAAATATCTGAGACCATGAATAATACCATTTATTGACTTTACTTTGGTAGTTTCTTGATAGTCTTTCAGTCCCACTTCTGCCTTTGGATTTTCCCTTTGTCTCCTGGGATGTAGGCTAAACAGTCATTGATAGGTTATATTCAGTTCAGGGCTTTTGCCATACCTCCACTTTTCTCACATATCCTTCTTGTAAGTCTTTGTAAGTTGTACAAAATATTCTTTTTTGGGGAGTCCTTTATGTAAGTAGCACTTATTCTTGGCAGCATCACCTAGATAGTTCACTTCCCAGGATATTTTTTTCTTCTTTTTGTCTGTGCTGTGCTGTCATCCTCAAATGGAAGGATTAAATAAAACTCTATTTCTGTTTCTAGTTTCTTTACCTTTATGAGCCTCATAGTCTTTGGAGATCCGTTCAACGTCTCTCCAGTGTCCTTCATCCCCACCTGAATCAGTATTAAGGGACAATTATTGGTGGGTCTGAAGAGTGTTGACAGTTTATCTGTCATATCCTGGTTATGGGCACCTGGAGGACAAGACACCTCCTGCAATTTTATTTTATTTCACTGTAGACTGTTCAACTCTAAACAACTCTGCTTGATTTATGCTTAAAAAAGCAACAACCCTGAGAACAGATCACGCCATCCAAAAGAGAAAAAACAACAACAACTACATAAAACAACAAAAGCAACCAGCAGGTGTTCAACAGCCACCCTACCCCATGGCCTGGAGAACCGTCATGTTTTCAAGGTCTTTTGAACATCTTCAGGACGGCAGCCATAAGATCTGGGGGGAGAAGGGAGGATAGGATTATAGAGGGGAAAATTCCTCATATCAGGTTTGTAGGCTAGCCTCTGTTCCTTCCAGTAGGGAAATATATCTGTGACAAAGCATTCCTTTTCCTCATGAAACTTCATGTATTACTTCTGGCCAGGTTGTCCTGCCCTGTTCAGTGAAATCAGGATTAACAAGGCATACCCACTCTTGAGCTCCGGTGACACTGGGTACCTTCTGATTTCCTTTTTAGACATGTTCCTAGCAGTGGTGTAGCGTGGGTTGTCAGCACCCGGGGCAAGGCAAGTAATTTGCACCCCCCCTTCACAGTGGGCGGCGACCCGGCGGCTCGGATCGGATTCACACAGCCAGCACTGCAGTGAGAGAGAGTGAGTGAGCCAGGCAGGGGCAGAGAGCTGCGAGTGCGAGCGCGCCCCCCCCAGATGTTGCGCCCTGTGTGGCCGCCCCCCCTGCACCCCCCACGCTACGCCACTGGTTCCTAGTGGTCTTCTTTCTTATATTCTTTATCATTTATTTTTTTTCCTGTGATCCTTCTGAAGAGATTCACCTATCCATCCAGAAACTTCTCTTCTTTCCAGGTATGATTTCTTCCAGGAGAAAAATCAGCTTGCCCTTGCAGCATGTATAGTTCTTGTTTTCTTCACAGAGGAAGACACACATGCTAAATTCCTTGCAAGTTCTTTCTGTTTCTATCTCTGCTGCAGGAAAAACAAAACAAAACCCAAAGCAACAATTCTCTCCATTGGCTTTCCCTGCCAAATTCCTATTCATTCCCGTTGTTCACCTGCCCAGGGAGCTTCTCTTTGGAGACCTGACTTCCTTATATGTCCCCTGAAACTGCCTCCTCTAGGTCAGCAGCAAGCCATGCTCCAGTCACGCACAATAGGCAATCAGCAGTAATTAGTATTATAAGCAAGAGCAGGGAAAATATTTACATCAGTTGTATAAATGTTCTAGATCTAATGTTATGCTCAGGTAATACGAGGGGAAAGTTCAGATTCTTGAAATCATCAGTCCACACTCCTCAATCTGGGATGCTTTCAACCTATCTGTAAACCCTGGTGGAAGGGAGGAGGGTTCAACCTTGGGGGTCACTTCAACCTCAACATCAGGGACAGCCCCAGGACTTCAATCTCATGGGGCTGTATATAAGGCCAAATAGCATAATGTGTGTGTGTGTGTGTGTGTGTGTGTATGAGTATGTCTCTGTGTGTGTGTATGTGTGTCTGTGTGTGTGTGTCTGTATGTGTGTATACACACACACACATACAGACACACACACACAGACACACACACACAGACACACACTGCCCAAACCAGTAGTTCTGTTTCTAGTGCAATATCAAAGCCTAATAACAATAGTTTTGTCTCATTTTTTCCCCCAGATGAACACCCAACCTTTCAAGGCTACCGTGAAGGTCAGAATTTCACATTGCATCTTTCTTTGCATTTTGCAGTACAGTTTTCTTTCAAGAATTGTGTAGAAATGAAACATTATATTCACTTATCAGGATACGGATATTGTCAAAATGCTTCACCAGCAATATCATCAACAAGCTTGAGCAAACACACACACACACACAAAACAATGTTAAACCTTGCCATGTCTGGGACAGGTCAGTACTGGATTTGGGGGCTGATTTTTGCTTTCTCATTGTGGCAGGGTGAATTGTCCTTAGAGCAGTGGTGATGAACCTATGGCACAGGTGCCAGAGGCGGCACTCAGAGCCCTCCCTGTGGGCACCCGCGCCATGCCTCAAAGGTGGCAACTGTCCCTCTTCAACCAGCTGCCCCCCACAGGTGTCCCTCCCCATGAGGGACATTGAGGTGACCACACCCACCATGGCCACACCCTAAACAAATCTTCCATGACCATCACAGCTACACCCACCCAGTAGGCCATGCCCACCTGGCACCCAGCGATAAATAAGTGGGTTTTGGGTTGCAGTTTGGGCACTTGGTCTCTAAAAGGTTCGCCATCACTGCCTTAGAGACTTGGGATGATGCAATAATCTCAGAGTTAAAGGGTTTTCTTTTGCTTCCAACTTCAGTGTTATGTAGTCGCAGAAAAATATTGTCCCTCTCCTGGATATAGGTCTACCAGCTTATCATTGCATTTATTTATTTATTTATTTATTTATTTATTTATTTATTTATTTATTTATTAAATTTATAGGCCACCCATCTTTCCTCAAAGTACATATATATAAAGGGGATGTGGTGCTATGCGGGAATAGCCTTGGAAGAAAGAGAATCACCCTAGACCAGGGGTGTCAAACTCAATTTCATTGAGGGCTGCATCAGCATTGCGGTTGCCCTCAGGGGGCTGGGTGGGTATGGCCAGGGTGGGCGTGGCCTACTGGGTGGGCATGGCTAGAGTGCGTATGGCCTACTGGGTGGGTGTGGCCAGCTCTACATCGTTCGCATCAAGGGTGCCTATGGGGGTCTGGGTGGGAGTGGTACAGATCTGAGGGTCTCTGGCAGAAGGAGGGTCTCTGGGCCAGGTCCAAGGCAGTGAGGGCCGTTCTCTCACTGTTTCCAGGATGGCTTCGCGGGCCACATGAAACCACTTCGCGGGCCGGATCCGGCCCCCGGGCCTTGTGTTTGACATGTCTGCCCTAGACAATGGTCTGATAAGAGAAAGGTCCATCTGGCAGGTAAGGGAAAAGCACGAGAAGCATTTCCCTAATTTTCCAGAGACTAAAGAAAGAGAGGAGGGGAGAAATGCCTTCATTTCTGCAAGATTCTGTTTAGTGTGGCCCTGGGTTAGGATGCTGAGCTTGTCGATCAGAAGGTCGGCAGTTTGGCGGGTCGAATCCCGAGTGCCGTGTAACAGAGTGAGCGCCTGTTACTCATCCCAGCTTCTGCCAACCTAGCAGTTCAAAAGCACGTAAAAATGCAAGTAGAAAAATAGGGACCACTACGGTGGGAAGGTAACAGCGTTCCGTGTGCCTTTGGCATCTAGCCATGCCAGCCACATGACCACGGAGACATTCTTGGACAAGCGCTATCTCTTCAGCTTTGAAACGGAGATGAGCACTGGCCCCTAGAGTCGTAAACGACTAGCACACATGTGCGGGGGAACCTTTACCTTTACCTTTTACCTACAATAAAGATAGTGCTGTTGTTTATGGTTGTACCTCTTGCCTGGACTACCTTTAAGGGGCAGAAGCATTAAGTCATGGGTGTCAAACTCGCCGTGTCATGTGACATGTCGCAACATATCGTGACTCTTTCTGCCATTGCCGGCAATGGGGTGGGCCCGGCTTCGGTATGATGAAACCGGCCTGTGGGCTGGCAGTTTGACACCCCTGCATTAAGTCATGAAAGAAGAATTTGTCATGTATTCCTAGAATAAGAAGCAAAGGGGGAACTGAGAGAGATCTGCTGGGAAAACTGGCTAGTGGAAAGAAGTGCAGTTTTTAGAGAATAGACTAGACTTCTGTGAGGACATTTGGACAAGGAAACCTTCTTACTCCTCAGGATGGAAGGGAGTCCAGAAGTGGAAGCACAGAAAGAGACTGGGCACAGGATCACAGGATAAAACAGATAAGATTCCGTTAAAGAGAGGTTCCATTTTTAAAATGGACTATATAAAAGGGTATATGTACAATGTAAGCTAAGGTCACTATATATAAGAAATGTCCCTATAAGAGCATGATTAAAGAATATGACAATGTTTAGCTCCCTCTCCCCATCTCCCTCACTGCTGCAGAAAGATTTGCAGAGCCAGAAAGGTTGGGGACCACTGTATTATAGGCTTTGTAAATATCTATCGCAAATGGACAGTTGCTTCTTTGAAACTTTTTTCCCCCCTGGTTGGTTAGATCTCTTTTTCCTTCTCTCTTTTGCACAGCCTGAGGCCCCAAGTTCAGACTTTTAGATGAGAAAGCGTACACAAGCTTCCATTTCTTTCTTCTCTTCATCATGCTAATGTAAAGACAAGCTTTTAGAGGCAGCACATCTGGAGGCCTTCATAGGATTTTAGATGGTAGTGCTTGTCAATCTCTTTCATATACCCATCATTAGACTCATGAATAGCGGGGGTGGGTGGGTGGGAGAAGAGAGCATTTTCTGTCTGTTTCCAGTTCTTAAAAAAGCATGACCCTTTGATCACTTTTCAGCACTTTTCAGAAGCCGGAGCTTGAAGACTCTCAAGTTATTGAAGCAGTGCCTTTCAGTGCACAGTATCAGGAAGAACCAGCATGAAGAATTAGAAAGTATTGCCTATAATCCTTGAGACTGTTAATGAGATAGTGTGGAATCTCAGTCCTTTTTGATAAGGAGGCTGCTGTTCCACTAGATGGCAACGCTGAAATGCATGAAATGCACAAACCTAATCCCTATATTGCTGCAACATTGACTTGATCTGCAAATAATAAAACACTGCAATGTTGCCTTGATCTATTTGCAATAATAATAATAATAATAATAATAATAATAATAATAATAATAATAATAACAACAACAATAATAATAATAATAATAATAATAATAATAATAATAATAATAATAATAATAATAATAATAATAATAATAATAATAATAATAATAATAATAATAATAATAATAATAATAATAATAATAAACCAACTTGGGCAAGTTTTCAGGAAAGAAAGGACAAAGCAATATTTTGCGGCAATTGCAAATCAGGAAAGAGTGAAATACTTTAATCTTTCATCTGACTTAGCGTTTTAAAGTTCTGCAGAGACCCATAGTTATTTTTTTTGTAGATGCTAATTGTTTTGATAGACAATATTTTGCATTTCAGTAGTTGCTTACCCAAAACCATTTATTTCCCAGGATTCATTTGTCACTGTACACCAAAGTTCCCATTTGTAATTCTATATGAATCTAAAAACAGAGAGCCAGTCCCATCTGAAGAAATCACGTTCAGGTAGTCCTTGATTTACAACCATAATTGAGCCTAAAATTTATGTTGCTAAGTGAGACATTTATTAAATGCCCCATCTCATAACCTTTCTTGCCATGGTTATTAAGGGAATCACTGCAGTTGTTAAGTTAGTAACACAGTTATTAAATATCTGGCTTTCCCATTGATTTTGTCAGAAAGACACAAAAGGTGATCAGATGATCTACAGACACTGGAACCATCATAAATATGAGTCAGGTGTCTGAATTTTTATAATGTGGCCGTCAGGATGCTGAAACGGTCATAAGTGTGAAAAACGATCATAAGTAACTTTTTTCAGTGCTGCTGTAACTTCAAACAGTCCCTAAATGAACTGTTGTAACTCATGGACTACCTGTAATCATAGGAATATTGTTAACTGAAACTTACTCTTGTAGTAAGTTTACTCTTACTCTTATAGAACAATCTCAATTAAATGTGGATAGATTAAAAAGCCCTAAATATTTCAGACAGAAAATAAAATGGAGATTTTTATTTCTAAGGCATCTTAGTCCTCTCATTTTAAATTGTATACATTCTTGGATATTACATAGAATTCCAACACTGACAATGTGATCAAGTGTTTTTGATAGCCCCAAACTGTCCACTTTCAGATAGCCAAGCTGCTTGTTAACTGCTTAGCAATAATCTCTTTTCTTTATAAATTTTCATCAAGCCCTAAAATGTATCATCAACTTTTTCCAGATATGAAAATAAATTATGTTTTTTTTTCTTAGAACTAGGGATATAGTGGTCTTCCAAATGTTTCTGAAACAAAACTCCTCGCAGTCCTGCCCAATAAAGACAAAGTTCCCTTTTATTATGAATCTTACTCTTTTCTCTCTATTATTTGTATGTTTTGTAAAAATCCAAATCAAATAAACAGAGATATAGAATAAGTACAAGTTACTACTATTGTAATTAGCAAGTAATAAAATCTGGCTCTTAGGGTTATTATTCTAATAATTTGAGGTTCCATTAGAAATGAAAGAATCATTCTACTTTGCCTATAAATAGTTTACATTTATTGCCATAACAACATTAAGAACACTTAATAAAAATCATAAAAAGATGGACACAACCAATCCGTTAAGAAAAAAAGTACTACAGCAAAACTGTTTTTAGATAACATGGAAGCTTTTTCTGATTTCTCTAAGAAGGAATTGAATGGCTGGGGGGAAGTATTATAGTATTTGAAATATTATAACAGAATAACAGAGTCGGAAGGGACCTTGGAGGTCTTCTAGTCCAACCCCCTGCTCTAGCAGGAGATTCTATACCCGGTCTGTGGACCAGTGCTGGGCCCAGCAACCGGTCCACGCAAACAAGGAAAGCCTCATTCACAAGATGTAGGCAGCACACAAAACCACGTCCCCTCCGGTCCATGGAAAAACCTCTCTCCACATAGCCGGTCCCTGGTGACCAAAAATTGGGGACCTCTGCTCTATACCATTCTGGACAAAGAGCTGTCCAAATGCATTTTCCTTTATCAGTTCTGATAGTTTAGTTTAGTTTAGTTTAGTTTATTAGACTTATATACGGCCCTTCTCCCGTAGGACTCAGGGCGGTTCACAAGGTTTTTTTTAAAAGAAAACAATACCACAATTACAAAAATTAAAACCATTAAAATGATTATATTAACCTTGAATATAAAAATCCTAATTAAAATCCAATTAAAACCCCAATTAATACCCTCAGTCCAGGCCAGAAAGCTCAAAGAGCCAGGTCTTCAGGTCCCAGCGGAACAAGCAGAGGTCAGGGGCAGTCCTAAGCTCCACGGGCAGCTGGTTCCAAAGGGCCGGCACACCCACGGAGAAGGCCCTCCCCCTGGGTATTGTCCGCCGGCAATCTTTTACCGGCGGTACCCTGAGAAGACCCTCCCTGTGGGAGCGCACAGGACGAAGGGAGCTTGATGCCGGCAGCAGGTGCTCCCTCAAATATCCTGGACCCAAGCCATTTAGGGCTTTATAGGTCATCACCAGCACCTTGAATCTCACCCGGAGGGCAACCGGAAGCCAATGCAGGTCGCGGAGCAGAGGTGTTATGTGGGAGTATCAGGAAACCCCCATCACAACCCGCACGGCTGCATTCTGTGCCAGCTGAAGCCTCCGGGTGGTCCTCAAGGGCAGCCCCATGTAGAGAGCATTGCAGTAGTCCAAAAAGATAGTCCCTTTTTTTTGCACAAAAGTCCAGAAAGCTTCACTAAACAAAAGAATCTTTGTGATCCTGTCTGCAATTTCGTGGAGAGCTTATTAATTTTTGATTAAAGAAAAATAAGCCTAGCCTTCCTCTGTGTTGGATAGGACTGCTGGGAACCATCTTCAGAAACATCCGGCAAGCCTTTATTTCCTTAAGTATAAGAAACTTCTGCTGTTTTGGTTTGCAAGTATGTTCTTCCTCAAAGCTTGAAGAGAAGCATTTCTAGCCAACTTTCAAAGAATTAAAAGAGAAGCCAATGTGGCTGGCTGAGATGAAGTTGGCCATGCCGTAAAGAGTAAGCGTTGAAGTGTGCTTAAGCAGCTTTTCAACAATGATTCAACCATTTAATTCCTGAGTCCTGTCTTCCATTGGATGCTATGCTACCAAGAAAGGTCTACTTTTCTATTTTGCTCTGTGCTGCCAGACTGTACTCATGTATAGTGCCAAATTATCTTTCACTTCTGCCACCAGCATGCAGATTAACAGCAGGCAAAGTATTCAGTGTTGCCTGCTCCTCCAGAGACAGCTTATGTTCTGTTAGGCTGAAGTAGGAAAAGTATGCAAGGTTTAGTTATTTTCAGCAGAGCAGGGGTGGACCACATATGGCCCGTAGACTGCATGCTGTCCTTGGGAAATATTTTTGTAACTTGCCAGCTATGGTTAGAAGGCAATCTGTTTCAATGAAATAATGTCGTAGCCCTCCTGATTCTACAGTTAACTTAGAAAACATTTTGGTAACATGTGCGAAACATTACTGCAGTTAAAACATGCAGCAAACCTGCATTCGGTTTCTAAATCTAATGATTTTTCAAATATACAGTAAGATGTTGGCTCAAAGATTGTTCAAGGAAATGTGGTTCGGGAACAAAAGTAGCATACTGTAAAAGAAGCGACAGGTGTTAATTGTATATGCCTGGGAATCACCTTCCACATTTTTTTAAGGAAAGAAAAAAAGGAAAAGTCCCAAAGGTGCTTTGTCAGAATCCATTTATATCATATTCATAAATGTATGTTTAAAACATTATTCCATGGATCCTGCCATCTCCTGAGGAGGAGGGAACGGATGTGTATTGAGCCTGTATTAGGCATTTCAAAGGAAAAGAGAAGCCTTTTGAACTGGGGGAACAAAAGAGGGGGGTTAGGGTAGGATCATCTGGCTTGTGTCATGGAAGAGAGCAATAAACATAAAAGGTCCTAAGTTCCTTTTTCCCACGAGAGGGATGATACAAGGTAAATGATGGGGGACTGACCAAATGGGGTTAAGGGGGGGTTGAACCGGGAACTCTTTATAAGGGTTTAGTTTGTAGAACAATATTAAGTCCTGTCTTGTATTCCTACAACCAAGCATGTCATAGTAAAGATTTCTTTTGGACTAAGATTTGGCTCCAAGAGTTTTGTCTTCCTAAGACGTGGTTTGGGGTGGGTCCTGACATGCTTTTGCAAGAGACAACTGGACTTTCTATGTTTTTCCTTGAAGACATTTCACTTCTCATCCAAGAAACATGTTCAGTTCTGATTGAATGGTAGAGAATGGAAGGTTAGGTTAGAGCTGGAAATCCCAACACAGTATCCTGAAGGATACAGGAGAGGGTTTTTAATTTTATTATTTCATTTTATCCCTGTGTCCTAAGAGTGGATTTTGGCTATTTTGAGAGGCTAAATTTGGGGAAGTGTGGAGAGTTCATAGAAGAGATAATTTGGAAGAGCCACTAAAAGGGAAAAAATGGGCATGCTGACTGAGGAATTCTGGGAGTTGAAGTCCGCAAGTCATAAAAGGACCAGGTTTGAAGACCCTTGGTTTAAATTTTAATATTTGAAGGATAGATTTGCTGTTTATTTGTATTATTTTGTTATATAATCAAACTGTAAATTAATGCAGTTTTAATCCAATGATGAAAAAAATATCTCTCAGCCTTAGATGAGAATGTGCCTTCTCCTAAAACCAACAGCTGACAAACTTTGAATGTGAATGATAAGAAAATACTGTTGCTATATTTTCTGCCTGATAACAAGTTCTGCTACAGCTGTAAATTGATCTTTAGCTTAGCCAAAATCTAATACAAATAATATGTAATCAGAGTTTGGACTACCATCTCCCCACCTCCAAAGTTGCTTACTTGCACGCTTTTTGGCACATTGCAAATTTTTGAATGGACTCTTTAGAAAAAAAAACCTCTCCCCCTTCATTTGTATAGTTTGTTATCTAATTGATTTTCTGTGCTAATACACTAAAGGTCTGGAGAAGGCAAAGCCTCAGGTGTGACAGATGAAATAAGGTTCTTTTAGTCATTGCTTTTATCTTCCATATCTAATGTGTTGGTTACAGCTGTGCAGTTTAACAGCAAGATCAATATATCATTTGCTGCAGATACCTGAAAGAATTTGGAAGAATGCTGGTATTTTAACTATTAGGTTTCCTCCTTGACTTCCTGCCCATCTCTCAGATTCTGAAACCAAGCATTAAAGAAACATAAAAGTCAAGAGATAAGTTTAAGGTGGAAACCTTGAGTCTCTGTCTGTCTTTCAGTAACTATGGTTATATAGGGATTGTGTTGTATTTTAGTAGATAAATTGTTTGATTATCTGTCACTTCAAAGCAGAGATGGAATTATTTTGGTCTAAAATTTCTCATTCCACTGCATAAATAACTGGTGGTGGCCCCCTCAGGAGCTTGGGTCATTATATCCATGAGACAACTTCTTCCATGGTCAGATTAGTCCAGTCAGAGCTGGTGGGTGAAGTAGGAGTCTTCTTGGATTCACAAGACTGGACTGCTGGAAGAACAGATGGCAGCCATGGCTAGAGGGTCTTTTCACAAGATTGTCTTGTGCACCAAGTGTTTTAGTTCCTGGATTGAGACACCTTGCTCCTGGTGACTCATGCCTTAGTCACTTACCATTTGGATTATTGTAGCTCACTGTATGTGGTCTCACCTTGAAAAGCATTTGGAAGTTCAACTGGTCAGTATGCAACAGTGTTGATGCTTCTCAATGCATTCATATCACAATGCTGTTCCACAATCTACACTGGTTCCAAGTTGGCTTCCAGATGCTAGTTACCACCTGTAAAACCCTGTATGGCATAGGCTCAGGCCTTTGTGGCACCACCTATCCCCCACTGTTTCTGCCTTCCCTATCAGGTCTAGCAAGAAAGGCATGTTCTGGGTTCCTGTCATCAAACAATGTTATCTTGTTGGACTCTAGAGTTGTGCCTTCCCTGTGGCTTTGTCTGCCCTATGGAATAGCATCCTCCACCTTCAAGATCCATATGGCTCTGACCCTGTTAGCCTTACCTATTGTGATCCTGGCTCTTCTCCCATGCATTTGAACCAGGAACATAGATCAGCTTTGTTGGCGATGTGGCTTTTTACTTGAGGGTTATTGATTTTATCAGGGCATCATGGGGTATATATTGCTATGCTGTTTTTAATTTTGGTCCATTGCCCAGACTCACTGCTGTGAGATGAGTGGCTCCACGAATCCTTTAGATGCCTAAATAAATAAAATAATTTATTTAAGGATGAGATGTTTCTAGGTAGAGGAAATATATCTGGATCTCTATGTAATTAATGAACAATTTTAGGTGTGTAAGAATTACCATACCTGAGCTGCAAAAAATCTGAATGACTACTACTATCATCTGCATCATATCATCATCATGATCATCATCATGATCATTATCATTTTAGCTATTGTCTATCCAGTGCAGGATGAAGGCCTCTTCTGTATGGTTCCAACTTATACGGGCCTGAGCTTTCTTTTGCTAAGTGGGCCTACAATACTTGGTGATATTGGTGATCCATCTTGTTTTAGGTCTCTTTCATGCACACTTTTTATCAAGTGGGATCCATTCTATAACTGCTTTGGTCCATCTGCCATTAGTTCTTCTTGCTATGTGACCAGTCCTTTTCATGACTACTATATGGCAGCAAAGAAGATGGTAGAGGACAGGAAAGCCTGGAGGAACATTGTCCATAGGGTCGCGATGGGTCGGACACGACTTCGCAACTAACAAAATATGGCAGCAAAAAGGAAGGAATCCCTCTTTGCTGCCATCTATTGGGCATATTGGATTTTGTAGACATCTACCTGAAAATTAGATGCCTTAAATTTCTATATGAAAAAATCAGATACAAAAAATGGAAGCATAAGGTGGACAATCAATAATTATATTCACTTCTCTGTTTTTTTCCCTTCTTTTTCACATCTTGCTTCGTATATTTTCCTAGTCAGAAATAAGTTGCAAAAGTGTGGCAAAGCTGATAAATTTGTGGTACAGTTATATCCTTTCCTTAGAGAGAATGTGGAAAAAACTGGGTTTTTTTATTTAAAAAAAGTAGTTCTCCATATTTAAGGACAGAAATATAACTTTTTGTTTTCAGATGAGGCTGTTTCTTTATGAAACTGTAGATGAAGGAGAAAACTAGTGTGTCACAAAACTAGATGCAACAAATGTGAGGATAGACCACGGAGGTTTCCACAATACGGGCAATATTTGAGCCTCAATTTTAATAGTGTATGTATTTTTCTGTATAGATGCTCTATTGCTTTATCCTATGAGTTATTGTTTCCTCCCCTCCTTTTCATTACTATCAACTTTCTGTAATCTAGTATAAGTCTTTTCATTTGAGGAAAAAAAAATCAAAGTGACACAGCTGATCCCTTGAACGGTAGAATTATATTGTTATGGATTATTTTTCTTTTAAATTTAAGTACTTTTTAAGGCACAGTGGGTACTTCTGAGGCAAAGAAGAGATCTTGTGTTCTTCAAAAACACTTCAGTTTAGCAGCATAATTCAGCAATGCTGGTTGTAGGCCAACTTCTAAAAAGAGAATCTTCAAGAGTAGCTACTATTATAAAATAGAGAAAAACCTTCCTTCCTCCCTCCCTCCCTCCCTCCCTCCCTCCCTCCCTCCCTCCCTTCCTCCTTCCTTCCCCCAAGGCTTGAACTTGATCCTGAAGGGGGAGTATGACCCCCTTCTAGAGCCAATACAGGGGGATGACCTACACTGGTGGCTTCTGGAAAAACCACTTCATTTTGCTGGGATTCAATGTCAGCTTCATTTGTTCTATCCAGTCCCTTATTACTTCCAGATATTTGATAAGAACATCTGCTACATCTCATTTAAAGAAATGCAATAACTGATTATTACCTTCATTCAAATACAGAAAAGCCTGATTCATCGTATATAAAACTGATTCTTGAACCGTTATGTTTAGAATGTACTGTAGAAGTGTTTGGCGTATTATGTTAGTTTGCAAACGATTGCAGCAGACTGATCAAATGTTTCCCTTAGTATCAGATTAGCAATATTTATTTCCACACTCAGAGCTTCATTTTCATACTGCCAATAATGGAATATTGCTATACACTCTTGGTGGTACTTTCCTTCCTTTGCTTTTTAAGTATAAAAACATCTTATGCCCTTGGTGCATCTTTAATTTTTATCCCCCTTTCCTTTCTGCCCAGTTTTGTTTCATATGACACTGTTTATACCAAAAAGTGTTTCCTCCTGAGGTCCTCCACTGATCTCATTTGTCTCTTTCTCTGAAAGCCTACTTACCTGCACACCTCCTACTGATACACACACATTGATGTCCTTCTCTTTAGCTCACAGAGGTCAGTGGGGAAAAGAGGGAAAACTGACAAGGTGCTTACTTTTGCTACTTGCAGAAAAATCTGAGAATACAGTAAGTTTTAACACTAATTATTTGCAAAGCATCTTTTTTAAAAGAGAGAGAGAGAGCTTTGAGCAGAGATAGACCTCTTTTCTCATCTTACCATTCAATTGCTTTTTTTTCACAGCTCCCAGTGCATGTCTAAACATTTAAAACAGAAAACAGAAATCAAAAGGAAATTTATTACTGCTATCAAAATAGTTATTGCTGAGTTGAGTCTGTTTTACTGACGTAGTCTGCAATAGAACAAGGGGAGCTGAATAAACCAATGCTGCAAGAAACCAAACACAGATTTCTGACTCCTGCTTTTTGGCGGGGCACTCTACAAGGAGAAAGAGATAAGAAAAGCCCTATCTTTCACATTTTTTTTTTAAAAAAAATTAGGATGATCTCATCCTGTTTTAAAAAAAATGGTACATATTTGGACAAGTTTTATCGAATGGAATTCTTACTCATTTGTGCTGGCCACATTCTGTAAATACAGCTTTCAGATAGTCCTATAGTGCAGAAATCCCCAACCCACCAAGGACCAGTTTCATGGTAGACAATCTTTCCGCGGACCAGGAGGAGGGGATGGTTTGGGTTTTGCTTACTCACCCACCACTCACCTCCAGCTGTACAGCCTGGTTCCTAACAGGCCACAGATGAGTACTAGTCCATGCCCTGGGGATCAGGGACCCTGCTATCACCTACTGGAATATAGCCTCCAAAACATGACCACATAAGTTCTTGTATGTTCACATAAGATGTTCAAGGAAGTATTTTGACAAATAAAAGTAGGTTCAAAATATAGCAGCTAGATTCTTTGAGGTTGAAAGAAATACAATCCTTAAAGCCTGGATTACTTCACAGCTCTTTTTTAACCATAGTTGGAGATTATAGTTTTATGTCTTAAAAGGACTTCTTTATAGCTGCATGTCTCAGAGAAAAGCAAAAAGTGATGAGTCAGGATTCCCAGGGGAAAACTGGAGCTATTATGGATTAGTAGTTACAGTAAACTAGGACCAAGAAGATCCAGAGTTGGAAACTTATATTGGAATTTCCATTCAGTTGTAAAGCTCACAGTGATCATTCACACTCTTTGTCTATCCTACTTAATAAGTTTGATATAAAAATAATATTGGATGGGATTTGCCTTCTTGACACTATTTGGGGTGAAGAGATTTTCTGTCTACGGAATGTCTCTACTTAATTTTTAGTCTACTGTACTTCCCAGGATGAATTTCTATGAATATTTATATTGCCTGATGTATGATTGATCCAAGCCATTCATTTTGGGGGTGTCTCTTTTGAGAAGAGCATCTTTATTATTTATTTATTAACAGAGATTATGTCCCATTCTAATTCATAACTCTGAGTATCTTACAGGCTGACATTTCTAAACAAGATTAAAATGGCACATAAAAAAAGAAGAATTAAACGGTCCATGTCTTATTAGAACAACTTCATTCCATTAGTAAAAATATAATCCACTGCAGAAAAGGAAAATAGCACCCTCAAAGTTTGTTGGAAAAAAAAACAGGTTTTTGTAGCCTTTCTAAAACCTGGTGGGATTAAAGGTAAAGGTAAAGGTTCCCCCGCACATGTGTGCTAGTCGTTTCCGACTCTAGGGGCCGGTGCTCATCTCCGTTTCAAAGCCGAAGAGCCAGCGCTTGTCCGAGGACGTCTCCGTGGTCATGTGGCCGGCATGACTAGACGCCAAAGGCGCACAGAACGCTGTTACCTTCCCACTGTAGTGGTCCCTATTTTTCTACTTGCATTTTTACGTGCTTTCGAACTGCTAGGTTGGCAGAAGCTGGGATGAGTAACAGGCGCTCACTCTGCTACGTGGCACTCGGGATTCGACCTGCCAAACTGCCGACCTTCTGATCGACAAGCTCAGCGTCCTAACCCACTGATTAGGGCTGAACAATTCAGAGAATTTCAGAGAAGAGGACAGCAACTGATGACTGCTTTTATGCCTCTTGTTGGTAGCATTTCCTGAAAGATGCAATTGAACGGACCCCCCCTTTTTTATCTTATTGAAGGGCAGATACAAGTGGGAGCAGACGGTCCTGAAACTACTGTCTCCTGAGCAATGAAGATCATCCACCCTGCAACTGGTAACCAATCCAACTCTCAAAATAGAGATATAGTGGTCTTCAAGGGTAGCCCCCTATAATGCCCATTGCAGAAGTTCAAATGGGATGACCATAATCAGGGTTTCCCACTCTAGAAAAGAATAGAACTACCATGCTATATGTAATTGTACAAATGCCCTCCTTGCTGCAGCTCAGCCTGAAACTAAAAATGAAATATCTCTGGAATTGGATAAGTTCATAACCCACAGTGACTCCATCTTGCTGAGATTGAGTTGGTCTAGAACAGGGGTCTTCAAACGTGGTCTTTTTATGGCTTGTGGACCTCAACTCCCAGAATTCCTTAGCCAGTGTGCTGGTCTAGACTATTCTTCCCCATTTGGACTCTAAAAGTCTTCAGGGACTGGGTTTGTAGTGAAGTCAAATCAGTGAAGTCAAACATGCTGATGATAGCTAACTCCAAGTTGACAGATGATCTCGCCCAGAATCTTAATGTACACATTAAAAAGGAATTGCGACAGAGTCTAAAGTATAATTGCTCTTTGCTATCAGTAACTACAATCACTTAGGAAGCAGGAATAATACAGTCTCCCTCCCCATTATTCACTGTGGGAGGCAATCCAAAAGGATACCACATTTATGATCTTGAAAGTCACTTAGAGATCAAGCAACACAGGAAGGTCTCATTGATCTTAGCCACTAAGAAATCAAACAACACAGGAGGGTCATTGATCTCAGCTGCAAAGAGATCAAGCAACTCTATCCTGGTCTCATCTCAGCAAGATAGTCTGAGTGTCATAACCGGGCCTAAAGCCAAACTGGATATAATCTAGCCTCCCCCCACCTTTGGAAACTATCTTCTTACTCTGCTTCTCTTGGACTCTTTATGGTTGAAGAGTTAATCTGTTGAAGTTCACTGCACTACACTTTCTGATTTGGCCATGCATGTTTAAAGCTAGGAAAGTAAAGGAGCAGAGCCACAGCATAGGTGCTTTTTATGAGTATTTTTAGAAAACCATATCTTATTTCAGTGGGACTGAATTTTACCATTCTATTGGTACATGCCTGTATCCCCTGCTTTTTGTGGCAATTGTCTAGTTTTTATGATGAACCATTTTTATTATTCTGTTGTAAACATGTCCATATTGAACAAAAGATGACAAGAAAATGAATTACCACGAAGTATTTCATGAGAGTCAGTTTGGTGCAGTAGGTAAAGTATCAAACTAGAAACTGTGAGTTTTAATCCCATCTTCCACACAAAACCAACTGGAGGACCTTGAGCCTGTCACTCTCTCTCAGTTCTAGGAAGCACACAATGGCAAACTATTCTGAAATATCTTGCCAAATAGGTGCATGTATGTATACTTGTATTTTCAGATAAAAGCTTCACATATGCACACATACAGTATATACAGTAACTATAAAATTGCTGGTGCAGTTATTCATAGGAATCTATGAGGATTTTTTTTATTTTTTTTATTTTTTTTTGCACAGTAGAATGCATCTTGTCCTAATCTTTTGCCCATCCCTTGCATAATCAGTATGTAAGGACCTGCCTCAATCCCTCTTCCCAGGAAAGCAGAACTCCTGGAACAGCTTCATTCCAAAAGGAACTTTTATTAGGAGACGTTGACAGCAGACATTGAAGGCAGGATCTGAGGGTTTCCCACATGAATCAATAGGTTAAAGGAGCAACTGGCAAACCCCACCCCAATAGCCCATCCAGTCAGTTCAAACAGGCCAATCTCCAGATACAAATCCGCTGCTGGAACGGCATTAATAAGATGCCATTCCCAAGGTTGTTAGGCTGTTAGGTCTCTGTACCTGTTCTTCCACAGCTAGAGTTAAGACAGATGGCTGGAGACACATTCCATTCTCACCCCAGGCTAGCAGTAAGGGAAATAGATCAAAGAGCAGGCAGATAGATGAAAGCAGTGAGGATACATTGTAGTGGCTATAGCAAAATGGAGAAGATACATTGTAGTACCCATCACTTCCCCACTCCCCCCAGGTGTATGGCAGAACCCACAGGGAGACAGAATAAAGAAACACACCCCACCCAATAACTGGATTCTGACACAGTTTAGCACAGTGAAGTAGAACAGAACTGTGAAGCAGTGCTCATCGAAGCACCAATTCAGTCATAGGATCAGCGATTACATATCTGAAAATCAGGAAAGACTATTTGAAAAATGATAAAACACCTGAAATACCTCATATGAAAAAATTTCTAAGAACATTAAATAATGGAAAGGGATACTAAAATATCAGGGATATTTAAGGCTAGAAGAAATAAAAAAAAATATCTCACAGTAGATGTCTATGGAGATTCTCAGTCATCCAGGTCATGATTGTCCCAAAGGTCTAATTCAAGAGGTGCTAATTCGAAGAAGAAAACGTCTTCGAAGAAAAACAAGAAAGCCCAGTTGCCTCTTGAATTAGGATCTTTGGGACAATCTCACAGTAGACTTAACTTCCAAAATGTAAAATAAAAAAAAAGAAGAAGAAAGCAAATGATCAAAAAAAAAAAACAAACCCAAATGAAGTAGAGTTAAGAGCAGGGGTGATTGTACATATTCTCTCACGATGGAATTTGCCTGGAAATCCTTCAAAAGAAAGATTCCACAGAGAACTGATAAATTGAGCTTCTGTGGATAGTGCGCCAAACCAAATTAAAGCACTTATTTCTGTCTTTAAATAGAGAAAGGAATAATATTAGTGGATTTTTGAAAAAGTTCTAATTGAATACGGGAGGAAGGGGCAGAAGTGAAGCAAAGTGGAGATCTGCCAGCAGAAGGCTGCTTATGTGAGATTCTAGCTATTTGAATAGTCCTGCAACTTCTCATTATTTTTCTACCCTCAATTCTCTTGCCCAGTTTAAAATATGGAAATATAATTCTCAGTCATGTTGCAAATACCATTCAGATAATGTATGTGAGTCCTCTCATCTACAATATAAATTCCAATTATTCCTCTGTTGCATACATTACTACTATATGCTAGGGGTCCCCAACCTCTGGTCTGTGGACCGGCACTGGCCCATAGCATGCCACGCAAACAAGCAAAGCCCCATCTGCGGGATGCAAGCAACACTCAACACCATGCCCACTCTGCTTCACGGAAAAACCTTTCTTCACAGAACTGACCCCAAGTGTCCAAAAATTTGGAGGCTGCTGCTATATGCTATGCTACCTTTAACTTAATCACATTGCTCCTTCCTTCCTTCCTTCCTTCCTTCCTTCCTTCCTTCCTTCCTTCCTTCCTTCCTTCCTTCCTTCCTTCCTTCCTTCCTTCCTTCCTTCCTTCCTTCTGGCTTTAAAAGGTATTAGACCGAAGATAGTTGTTTTTTTCACACAGTATCAGTATTTATTCCCCATCTCATCTCATCTAGTACTGTTGTAGATTTTTGAATAAATCCAGATGTTCAAGATTTTATTCTGCAGGGAAATATAAATTATGTTTGTCTGTACATCAAACATTTGTCTGTACACCAACACACATTCACACTTGCTAAATAAAATGATTATTTTTAAAAAATGCCATAAAAGTAACTGATGAACATAAGAAGCATAACTAATTTTCTAAGATTAGCTCATTTCTCTTTCCCAGCTATCAAAACACTTCATGTATAAGATTCGTGGGTTGTTTTTTTTTTTTTTTTTTTTTTTTGGAACTATGCCTTGTCTTAGTTCATCTGGAATATGGAAATGATTTATCTACTGATTACAGAATAGTTTTAAATGGTAGAACAGAATATTCCCTCTGGGACAGGAGAAGGCTGGAGTTGTCCTTCCCCTTTGTATTGATGAACCACTTTGCCTTTTCTAATATTGTTTCTGCTATTTTAATTAAACATAATGGTAATTGAAATCCCATCCTCCCAAATAGGTCCTTTAAATAGGAGTGACACTCCTGTTTCTAAGGCTTCAGCCTCCTTTTTGCCCCTGCTATAACACCATTAAAGTGGAGGGCACAGAGTTCCTGCAGGGAGCTAAAATCGCTGGGTTTCAAAAAGAAAATACAGAGTTGCCTTTATTTTAAAGACATTTTGGTAAAGGAACACTTACAAATTGGCACAGCAGGTGTGTTTTTTCAGCTTGCAGCAAGATCCTTGCAACCCCATACTTTTGAGCTCTGCCCAAAGGAAGTAGGAGTACAAATTACAAAGAGGAGGAGTTCATGGGAGGCTATTCCTAGGGGCTAGCTGCTATCCTGCTACAATCCCACTTAGAAAAATATATATATATAATTCCTTCTTCCAGTCATCTAGTTGTGTTAAAGCTCTGTGAAGCTATTCCTTCACTGCAGAATGCAGCAAAAACATAATTCAGTCTAACCACGCTTTTCCATAAAATTGAAATTGCACAAATACTTTAAGTAATTATCATTATAGATTTAAGGTGGAATGCATAAAGTGTAAAGGTGTTCTTTTTAGTTTGGGGATGGCAAACATTGTAGTTGATTTTATTTTCCATGTGAAGGTTGAAAACATCACCTTGTTCTTTTAAACCTCATTGCTATTTACTTGGAATTATTTTAATACTATTTTGTGATTTTGTGTGTGTGTGTGTGTGTGTGTGTGTGTGTGATGGTAATCCTTGAGATAAAGTTACAAAAAATTAAAAGGCAAATATTCCTAGCTTTTTCACACAAAAAACCCTAGGCATGTTCAAAAATACAAAACTATTAAATCACAAAGCAATATTCAAACATAATGAATAACTACGTAAAATTATATAATTAAATATGACAGCCATCTTTATGTAATTAAATCATTGTCCTAGTCTTAATTTTTCATATAATATCTGCTTAAGAAATGATGATAGAATAGGTATAATATTCATGAGAGAATCCTTATATTGCCGGAAATTCGTGGCTCCTCTTGTTGAATGAATATGGTAAGGTTTGATTGTAAAATTAACCAGAATATATATGAACCATTTGGCCAGTTTCTAAATAATGGGTCAATCCTATAAATGGTTGCTCAGATTAATCTGAGCATTATTATATATTGTTTTCACTTTCCCTAATATTCTTTGCTCTTCCCCCCCCCCGAGAAGAATTATGGTTTATGACTTTTGACAATGTTTTTGTGTGTTTATGTGTGTGTAATTTCCAGTAGAGGCTTTTGGTGAAAATACCTCACCAGCTCTCCCTATATAGTGGATTAAGGATAATAATTCCTCAATTGATGATATGGTAGAATTATATGACTTAATTTGCAGATGGTTGTAACAATATTTCAAAATCAAAGGATATTCATTCTTGTCTTCCCCAGTTCTACTTTTTTCAGGATTTTCCCAGGAAGCAACATCAAAGGGTATCAATTTGAACAACTTGGTGGAAGCAATTGTGAATAGATTTTCAGAGTGATAAAGACTCAAAAATAAAACAATAGGGCTTTTCTGTTGGAAATCTTATTAATACAGTCAGATGGATGGAATTAGATTATGCCAGTAGAATTTTGTACTTGTGTGTTACTCTTATGTTGTCTGTAAATAGACCATTTTATCCAACATGATTTGATCGTGCTTATGTAATTTTAACTTTTCTTTTTGTCCAATTTCATAGGATGTATTCCTAGATAGATATCCAAAGGTTTACTAATGGACAAAATAATCTTACATTGATAGAAGAAAGAGAAACAGAGAAAAGCAATGGGTAAGAAATTAACGACCTGTTACTGGCATAGTTCATGTTCTGCTAGGGATTTATGCTGGGAGTATCAGAAAATTTGGGGTCTTGCAAAAAATGTAGCCCCTGGCGAGATACCCATGGTTTGACTATCTTCCTCATAGGACTGCTGGTTTCCTCATACAGAACAGAATGGCTCAAGGAAAGATAACTCTCTGAAGGGGCCAGGAAGGCCTGGTGTCAAATGTTCAGTTAACAGAGTTATTATAATAAATGTCTGACATAGATAATTGCTGCTTTATTACCACCTTTATATTACCTGCCATGTTCAGAACCACATTAGTTACAGGAGTGTTCGCTTTTAGCATTGCTGAACCATTTTAAAAGGAAAAAGATTAAACATACACAGAGAAGGACAAATGCACAGACACTGTTATCTTGTATAGCAAATATGAGCATAATCTGGAAGTCCGTATGGGTGGAGGGGCAAGAGCCCATTAAATTCCTTTTAATCACTATATTAAAAAATAGTGCTTCTAAGTTCCTTCCTTCCTTCCTTCCTTCCTTCCTTCCTTCCTTCCTTCCTTCTTTCCTTCCTTCCTTCCTTCCTTCCTTCCTTCCTTCCTTCCTTCCTTCCTTCCTTCCTTCCTTCCTTCCTTCTCCTCCCTCTCTCCCTCCTTCCCTCCCTTCCTCTCTCTCACACACATGTACATGGCACAGAGGAACAAAGTCGATATTCTTTAAAACTAAATATATCATCTCACAAAAATAAAAGCCTTTGTAAAATTGTTTCCTTGGCTAAATCAGGATTCCAAGAAGGATGCTATATATATATTATTGTCATCCAGAACTCTGCCTGATTGTTCCCCTCACTTTCTTCAACCTTTCTCAGATTTTCAATTCATATATATTCAAATTCATCAAGAACTTTTGTTTATAATAAAAGCCAATGCCAATTTTTCTTAAAATAAGTGATAATCACTGGGTACAGAAATACAGATCTTAATTAATTAACATCAGGCATTATTTGGCATCTGACTTTTGCTGCTCAGAGCAATGACAGGTTGAAGTTAGGATTGTAATATGAAATTCTTGGTATATTTATTCAGTTCTTGTTATATTTTGCTTGTCAATGGATACTCAGGTTTTAAAATAGTAAGCATTATTGTTGATTCAAACTGTTGCTGGGCAATGTGTCTCAAAAAGTAGACAAATATATAAATGCTATATTTTAGTGTATATAGCACAAAATAACTTCTGGAAAGTATTGCTTAGGAAATCAAGAAAAGATGACATGAGAATATCATATGAAAAGGGCATGGGACTAGATCTCCAATTGAAATATTTTATTTCCCCTAAACAAAGAAAATTATTGCTTTCTTCAATGATACCTTTTATTAGATTGGTATGCCCTATCCTTTCCTTGGATCTGACCTTAACAATGAAATAAGTTGTATGTTTAATTATGAACATGAACAACTGTGATTCTAGGCTTAAAAATGATAAAGGGGGGGAACCCTACAATACCATACCCAGAAATCATTTTGTGTTATATAGGCAATGTCTTACAGATTAATTTTGGAAGTAGATTTCCTTTAGGTATACAGTTTTGCAGTTTTATGTTTATTTACTTGGGAAATTTCTGCAAAACCATTAGCAGGATCATGCTCAAAGATTTCATTGGGCAAATACAAGGTGCAAATTATCCTATTTCACATACATTATGTGAGGACCTAGCTCTTTAGCTAGCTCTGGGAAAGATAGAAAAAAGAGAAGAAAAGGAGGACCAAAAGCAAGGTGGATGAACACAGTTACAGCCGCAATGGGTGTAGATGTGGTCGTTAAGACTCAACACCAACTTGATGGCACATCAATCAATTAAAAATTTACAAAATTCTATATACTGCAAGACATTATTCACTACTACCCGATTTCCCCACTGCTCTCCTTTTGATTATTATTATTGGAAAGCATAGATAAACTTACTACAATTCATATTTCACATTTTAAAGCAGCTAATTTAAAGTCATAATTGAGCCGAATGCAATTTCTACTCTGCAGCAATTAGACAAATATTTTTCCCCCTCACACATCACCTGCCATTCATAACCATTCAATCATCTTGCCTCATTAAACACACAAAATCTTTGGGTATACGTATATCATTATACTTTCAAAAGAAGAAGAAGCATAAAACATGTGCTTTCCCATCCTTTTCCCCGTAAGGGGTTTTTCCCCCCCTCTTCTTCTTCTTGCTGATCTCCATGGGGAAAAAAAAGTACAAAATCTGTGCTGAACTAAAAAAATTGTATTTCCTTCACTTTTAACCAAAAATCAATAAATAATGTAACGACAAAAAATATCCTGCCAAAAAAGGCAGTACCTTGTGAGTTATAACTTTATTTCTGTATAGCTCAAGGGGTGCTGGGTTGCAGAGGGAATGTGAAAAGTTCATTATGATCAGTCAGAAAAAAGCACAAGCACTAAGAAGAAAGAAGCTTTTTTCCTACTGGGATTTTCTCAGACGGCATGATTTGCATGAAGGACGCCACATCAAACATATTGGATGCCCTTTGTCAAATATTAATGCGAAGCTTGTTTTAAGTTCTCTCCTGACTTTGTGCCACCTTGTATCAAAGGCAGTTAAAAGTAAGACTTGGGAGGAAAAGCAAAAAGGAAAAGATCTTACTAACAGTTTCAGCACATCATGAAAAATCTTCCTTTCTTGGTGGGGCTTAGTTCTGCAGCAAACTTTTTTAAAAAAAATCCCTAAATAAACATGTACCTATTTTATGTGGTTCTTAAGTTCCCCCAAGTTGCTGCTTATTTAGGATTTTGCTGAATTAATACTGAAAATTATAGCATTCCACATTTCCGAAACTTATGTACTAAGTATGTGAGAAGTAAAAATAGTGAATATTGGTCTACTTGGGGGCTATATTGAATGGTATGATTTTGTTCTGTTAATTAACCATGTACATAAATCACCTGATGATCTACATAGGCGCTGTGGTGGCACAGTGGTTGGAAGGCTAACTCATTGCTCACTGCCAGGAATTTGATTCTCACCGACTCAAGGTTGTCTCAGTCCTTCCACCCTTCCGACATCGGTAAAATGAGGACCCAGATTGTTGGGGGGGGGGGAGAATGCGGCCGCGTGAGTTGTGATGGGGTCTCCCAATACTCCCATGTAACACCTCTTCTTCGCGAGCTGCATTGGCTCCCAGTTGTCCTCTGGGTGAGATTCAAGGTGCTGGTGATGACCTATAAAGCCCTAAATGGCATGGGTCCGGATTATTTACGGGAGAACCTGCTGCCGGTGTCAACTTCCCATCACCCCGTGCGCTCCTACAGAGAGGGTCTGCTCAGGGTGCTGTCGGTCAGGGAGTGCCAGCTGGTGGCCCCCAGGGAGAAAGCATTCTCTTTGGGCACGCCTGCTCTCTGGAATTAGCTGCCTGTGGAGCTCCCGACCTTCGCTCTTTTCGCCGTGACCTGAAAACCTGGCTATTCGAGCTTGCCGGCCTGGACTGAGGGATTGGGGTTTTAAATTTTCATAATTTAATTTATTTTGTTTGCAGCTAAATTTAATTTAATCTATTTTTAACTTTTGTATGTTATATTTTAATTGTCCTGTACACTGCCCTGAGTCCCTAAGGAGAAGGGCGGTATATAAATCTAATAAATAAATAAATAAATGAATAAATAAATATGCTGGCTCTGTAAACTGTTCAGAGAGGGCTGTAAAGCACTATGAAGTGGTATGTAAGTCTAAGTGCTCTTGTTTTTGCTATTTCAGCATTGGCTACTCATGAAGTCAGCAAGAAAAGAGGTTTTGGTGGGGAGTTTGTTAGAAAGCCATCCCAGCAATGCAAGTGCCAGTTACCTATTTCTTTACCACGGATTAGGTATAGCTAAGGGAGATAATCACTGGAACTCCAATATCTTGATTTAGAATGGATCTGGTCATGAAAAGCATGGAACTACAGATGAGAAAGAATATCCCTACTTCTGTGTTCCTTCTTTGTAACATGTCATATGAAGCCTTTTATTACAATCAATTCCTTCATCACCACCTTGCCCAGGAGCAGCCAAAGTTTGGAGTGGAGAAAATTTAAGGTACCAATGTCACTTCATACAGTAATGTCACTAGCGGGTTTTAAAAGTTTCTTTTATTCCACCTTTGTTAATTTTATAAATGTCTCAAAGCAGTGAACATATCTAATATTCCTTCCTCCTCATATTTTCCTCATTAAAAAAAAAAAAACCTGTGAGGCAAGTTGAGTTTACAGAGAGTGATTGTTCCAAAGTTACCCAACCAGTTTTTGTGCCTAAAACAGGACTAGAATTCAGTTTCCCGGTTTCTAACTTGGTGCCTTAATCACTAAATCAAAGGATATAAGTGTTGTGATTCAGGGTCAGCCTGTGGGTTCGGCAGTTGGGTCGGATGACTCAGATGAGGGGGAGGAGGGGGGTGTTGAAGAACTTGCTGATGATGGCTTTGAGGCTCCGCAGAGCCCCCAGCCAGGCCCCTCCTACCTGGTGGAGACCCAGACCCAGCTGTGTGAGCCTGACAGTGTGGATGAAGATGACCCACAGCTGGCCCTGTTCAAGGACGCCCGACGCAGGAGGCAGTCAAGTAGGAGCAAGCAGAGGAAGGCTGTGGGACTTCTCGGAAGGAGGCAAAGAGAGGCCACACCCTGAACTCTTTATAAAGGGAATGTTTGGGGGAGGGCTGGTTTGCTGAAAGCAACCGCTCCGATAGAGTTTCAAAGCTCCGGTATCTTGTTTCATGTTTTGTTTGTTTTTGTAATAAATTTGGCAGACGTATTCCAGCCTTTTGCCGTTTGTAAAGGGGTTGCCTTTTCTGCAAGGCCGGTAGCAGGCTGGTACAGAACAATAAGGGTTACTGGAATGTTCTTTTGATGGATAGGTTACATAATATCTGCTCCTATTCTGATCTCTGTTAAGGCATTCAGTTCAAGCAAAGTATTGACAACTCTATAAGGGCTAAGAGAAGCTTATGTTGGCCCACAATTTCCAACTCTAAAGGACAGTTGCAGCATAGTTAGTGTTGTAATTCAGTGTCAGCCTGTGCTCCCAGCAGCTGAGTCTGATGAATCTGAGGAGGAGGAGGAGGAGTTTGGAGAGCCTTTGGTGTCAGAGGGAGGCTCTGATGCACTGCAGGACTCTCAGCCTGGCTCCTCCAGTCATGTTCCTCATGAGGCTCAGCTGTGTGAGTATGAGGTGTCAGACTCAGAGGAGTCACAGCTGAATCTGTTCAGAGACGCTAGAAGCAGAAGGCAATCCAGCAGAGCAGAGCAGAGAAAATCAATGAGGCAACTCTGAGAGGAGGAGAAGGCAGTGAGAAGCCATGCCTTGGGACTGATAATAAAAGGGAAAGGTGTGGACGGGGCTGGTTGCTGAAGGCAACTGTTTGGAGACATTCTAAGAGAATCCTGGTCTGTTCTTGCTACTTCTGTTTAACTCTTCTTTGTTGACTCTTGTTTGATATTTTGATTCATTTATTGAAGGAAATATTCTGTTGCTTTTTTGTTTGAACTGTAAATAAATTTGGGTTGGGTTTTTCCAGCCTATTGACTGTAAAAAGGAAAAAGGAGTTGTCCCTGACACACAAACAGGACTGGTCGTAGGCTGGAACAGAACAGTTTGAAGGGATGGGATTACCCTGTTTGTTGGAACTTCAGTGTTGTCTCTATCCATGTTACTGAGAACCTCAATGAAATAAAACATAGAAGAAACTTTTCAAATAATCTGGGAAGTGGTTGGCTAGAGGTGGCTCTTTTTAGAGCTTTGGAGTTAGGACTGTCAATATGGGTTTTGGGTTTTGGAGATTTCCCCATTGGCACCCTCTAGATCAGGGGTTGCCAAGCCACTGGCCATTGGGCCACATGAAAGGATGTCCCCCCACATTCATGCTAGAGCTGCCCTGAGCATCCCACAAGTGCTAGCACCACCCCATCCTGAGCATCCTGCCGGTGCTAGTGCTGCCCCACCCCTGGGTGTCCCACCAGCCCTAATGCTGCCCCAAGCATCCTGCTGGCACTAGCACTGCCCCACCCCTGAGCACCCCTTTGGCACTAGCACCGCCCCAAGAATCCTGCCGACTCTAGTGCCGCCCTGCCCGAGAGCATCCAACTGGCACTAGGGCCACCCATAGCATCCAATCAGTGCTAGCGCCACCCTATTTGCAGCACTTGCACCCACGTAGCCCCATTTTCATGTATGCATGCACCCATGTGCGGCTGTTTGCATGTGCACATGCGCTCATGCGTGGCCCATTTGTGTACACGTGTGGGGACTCATTTTTGCGCACACACGCACATGGCCCATTTGTGCATGCACATGTAGCAGTGACTGCCTCCCTTTCTGGGCCACCAAACCAAAAGGTTTGGAGACCTCTGCTCTACATTCCATGTTCTCCCTGACCATTTTTGTTCTTAATTGGCCATGTCCACACATGTGCCATTTTTTAAATTAATTGAGCTGTCCTAATAGTACAACATATTCTCAGGCTTCCACATCTGCTCACTGTTGGCTGCACAAGTTGAAAACTGTTGTGTTATGAGTGGAAAAACTTTTAAGCATCTCTCCTATCCTGCCCTACCCTGTCCTTGTTCTGTCCTCTTTTTCAATATTTTTCCTATCTCCAAACTGCTTATCTATCTACTCATAACTGACTATAGGATAATTGCAAATGCAAGTACCAAAACCTATGCATATTCTTTGCATAACCATATACTTTGTGCCAAAAAGGAGGGCGGTTGTTTCCATAACAACTTAAGTAATAATGATAATCAGAGTACTTATTTGTGGCAGGACTTTCATTTTTTGGCAACTGCAGGATTATTAGCAGGGACTGGGAAAAATGGATTATGCATATGCATTGTGCACATGTACATAACAGGGGCAGCTACCGTACATGGTTTTGGGCACGATTATTTCTTAAATAAAGGAAAAGTTTCTGCTCATGCCCCCATTGCAGAGATACCATTTTTGTGGTTCTGAGACAAGTAGAAGGGAAAAAGGAGAGCTCTCTTCCACCCCCAAATAATCTGTTCTTTTTGGTGCTGCTCAAACTTCATCCTGCCATATGGCAAGGATGAACCTAGAGGTAAATAAGAACTAGTAAAGATTGGGTCATTTTGCTGAAGCTCAGCAATAGCAAGTGAAATTGTGGCTTTGAACATTGGGAAACAATCTTTTTGAGAATCGTCTTTCAACATTTTTATTTTTATTTTTCAAAGTGAATTATAATACTGATGTTTGCAATTATTTTTCTACAGCGGCATGAGTTGAATTCATTTACAAGAAACCTTTCTGCCTTTACTGCCTACTTTGTGTGGGTCTCAGGCACATATCTGTATAAATCATTTGCCAAAGAAATCATTATATAAACCTGGTAAGAAGTTTAACCCTGACCATTTGGGTACCGCCTAAAAATTGTCATTGCTCTTGTCAGTCGGTTGGACTGGTGAGAATATTTCAAAATCAGTTTATTCCAATCCAGTTTATACTTATATTCACAGATCTGGAGGGATACAATGGCAGTTGCAGAAGTGAATGTATAATCGGGCTTGAAATGAACCTATTTCCATTACTTTTGTTCTCAGTGATATATCTTTTAGTTTTTCACCTTTTGGTTACAGAAAAAGAGAGAAAAACAAACAAACAGCAGATAATTTAATCCTCCAGTTCAGAAAATGCATTGGTTGGCAAAGTTTTGCTGACAGCTGAAAATATTTTCCCATTTTCCTATTTAAGTTATCTCTTAACCAGACATTTTGTTTAACATAAGAAAATCCTAAATACTTGGCAGGGTAAGGTAACATTTGGTACCTTTTGTGTTAGGTTATTTCAGGGAAAGTTGAAGCATGAATTAAATATTAGCAATGTAATCCTTTTCACAATCTGAGGCCAGGCTGCTGAAGATTGGTCTTCTAATTGGAGGAAGCTATTTTACTGTCTGTAGAACAAATACATGCATTTTACTGTTTCCTTTTTGCTTCCAGTACACCCATGCATCTTGAAAGCTTGCATTGCTTTAAAAATAATGGAAGATATGATTGGGATGTACTGCTTACCTCAAGGTTCATGAGTTGTTGTTTTAAATCAAATCTTTATTACAGTCAAAGAGAAGAGTAAGGAAGGAGAGGTTCAGTCAATTAAAAAAACATAGAAAATACAGCAAAGCTAAAAGCTAAAAAGCTGAGTTATATACAACTAAAACTCTTGTTCTTGTAACCATTAACTGGGCAAAATGGTGCCCATAGGACAATAATTTTTAAACTGAGGTACCTCAAATGGGCTAATTTACAGCATGCATCCAATCTGGGGACACATGACTCTTAACTAGGCTGTCACTCCTTTAGGTGCTCATTTTGAATGTTCTGTGGCAATTTCCCAGCCACTCTCACAATCTCTTCCTTCCTCCCCAACTTACCTGCCTGCTGGAAAGGGAAGGGAAGAGAAGCAAAGGGATGGACCATTGCTTTGGGAGCTTGATGTGATGTGGCAGAATGAGGCCGAGTTATTGAATTTGACTGCTTGAATGAGTGATATCTGTTTTTTTTTATGGTTTCTTTTTTTTCTTGCATGCCAGAAGTTATTTGTAGTATGTCTTCTGCTGGAGGAGGTCCTGTGCAGCTGCCGATGTATTGTTGGATACATACGTTTGGTAAAATGGTACTTGGAGGCTTGGAGTGGTGCTGTTGTTGCTTCAAGGGTGCACTGCTGCTATGAGTTAGATGCTGGTAGAGCTTTTGGGTAAGGGTGTTATAGTTATCTAAGAGTGCATGCTTACAACTAAAATTCTATTCTAAAACCTCAGCCACCAAAAGGATCCTGAAAAGAACTGAATTAGCCCTAATCAGAAATGAACTCCACAGGAAAAGATTCCTACTAGACCAAACCAACAGGGACCTACTCACTCTTCACCTCAAACTCAGCAACAAAATCCACCCAGCACTCTGGGACAAATCCAAACAACTAGCCCTCTGGAGAACCGAAATAGAAACCTCCCACAAGACAGACACACACACCAACAAACTCCACAGACTAGAAAAATGCCAGAAGCCCACCCACCCCCTCCACAGCAACTCATGAAACAAACAGTACATAACATATCAGACAGGACCCTCACCATAGCAGAAACCAATGTCCTTTCCAAAGGATTCAACTTTGCAGTCGCCCCCAAACATATCCCCACTGAAAACATCATATGCGAAGTTGAAGCCTCCCTAACCAAAATCAACCCAGATGAAGCCAATAAAATCAGACTTGAAGTCACCAATGTCCTCTGCTCCAGCAATCCACCTAAAAGCAACTTACACAAAGAAGAACAAAAAGCACTCACCAACCTGAGGAAAGACAACAACATAATCATTCTCTCAGCAGACAAAGTTAACGCCACTGTGGTGATGAACACATCTGACTACCAAGCCAAACTAGCCAACCTACTCCAAGACCCCACTTACAAACCTCTAAACACAGACCCCACCACCTACCTGGAAAAAGCCACCAAATCCAACATAAAAGCCTCTCCCATCAGTGAAGAGATCCAGCAAAGAATCATCCCCAGAGAGAAATCATCCAGATGCCCCAAGCTCTATGGCCTCCCCAAGATACACAAAGAAGGAACACCACTCAGACCCATAGTCAGCGCCATAGGCTCACCTCTACAAACTCTTGCCAAATTCCTTGCCAAACAACTACAGCACTACTCAAAATCCATCACCTCACATGTACAAAACTCACTCCACTTCATAGAAACAATGAAGAAACAAAACCTGCAACCCAGCGACCTACTCGTAAGCTTCTATGTCATATCCCTCTTCACCCAAGTGCCTATTAAAGAAGGGAGACACCCCGCAAGAACCAAGACACAGAACAGGACAACGGCATCGCCCTCCTCCCCTACATTAAAGGCACCACAGATAAAATCAGCAAAATTCTCCACAAACACAATATCAAGACAGCCTTCGGCACCGACCAAAAAATAGCCAACATCTTAAGAAACCCCCAAAACAAGATCCAGCTTGAAAACCAAGAAGTCTATGAAATACCATGCAAAATCTACCCAGCCACATACATTGGATACATTGGATAAACTAATAGAAGAATAAATGCACGCATCACAGAACACAAGTACGCAGTCAGAAAAGAAGAAAAAACTTCCTCCCTTTTCCAGCACCTTAAAGCAACAGGACATGAAATTGACAAAATTAATCTCCAAAACTGAACACTACAACAAGAGAATAATTATGGAAGCCATTGAAATAGAGAAACACCCCCACAACATGAATAAATGTGATGATACCTCTCACCTACCAGACATCTGGAAACTAGCCCTAGTCAACAAACGAATCCCAGCCATGAAAACCAACACCGGACCCACAACAACACAGGATGCCACCACCAATCATCCTCACCAGACTCAAACCCAAACCCACCCCATAGACGAAATGCAACCACCATCCAGAAGACAAACCACGGCGGCATCTCCAGCTGCTGCACCCCCCCGACCCCCACACAAAGCAAACTGACACACACCATGAACACAAGGCCAGACTGCAAACTCGAAGCCAAACCAAAGCCCAGGATATTACACCAAAGCCTTCTGCTCAGGGCATTACATCACAGAACTCAGGAGGTTACAATGCTAAAGCTCGGGATGTCACAACACAGCCAACCACCCAGGATGTTGCAACACAGAACTCAGGGTATCACTACACTAGAGCTCAGGATGTCATCACACAGCCCATTATCCAAGTTGTTACAACACAAAAGACTAATGGGCACACAGCCAACACCTCAGCCACACAGGATGTTACAAAACAGCCGACTAATCCACAAATAATAACCCCATCAACCAACCCACTTACAGCAACAAAGCCAGCCTCCCACCCACCCCCACCAATACTTATAGAGAGACGGCAGCTCTGATCATGCTTTGCTCGCACAAGCACGAAGCCGAAGTCACTAGCCTAAAGATGACACCCTCAAACTTACATGGGAAAAGACCCAAATACGTCAAGACTTACATACCTGTACCCATGAAAATCTACATATATATATATATATATATATATATATATATATATATATATATATATATATATATATATATATATATATATATATATATATATATATTTGAGAGAGAGAGAGAGAGAGAGAGAGAGAGAGAGAGAGAGAGAGGACTATCTGTTTGTGTTGTACAAGAGGTAGCAACCAAAACCATCCCAAAGAAAAAGAAATGCAAGAAAGCAAAATGGCTGTCTGAGGAAGCTTTGCAAATAGCTGAGGAAAGGAGGGAAATGAAAGGCAAGGGAGAAAAAGAAAGATACGCCCAATTTAATGCAGAATTCCAGAGAATGGCTAGAAGAGATAAGAATGCCTTCTTAAATGAACAGTGCAAAGAAACAGAAGAAAACAATAGAATAGGGAGGACCAGAGATCTTTTCAAAAAAATTGGAGAGATGAAGGGAACGTTTCATGCAAAAATGGGCATGATAAAGGACCAAAATGGCAGGAACCTAACAGAGGCAGAAGAGATTAAGAAGAGGTGGCAAAATTACACAGAAGAACTATACAAGAATGAGCTTAATGTCCCTGATAATCACAATGAGGTGGCCACTGACCTCGAGCCAGACATCCTAGAATGTGAAGTGAAGTGGGCCTTAGAAAAGCTGAGCAACAACAAAGCTAGTGGAGGTGACAGTATTCCAGCTGAGCTATTCAAAATCTTAAAAGATGATGCAGTAAAAGTGCTACACTCAATTTGCCAGCAAATTTGGAAAATTCAACAGTGGCCACAAGATTGAAAAAGATCAGTTTACATTCCAATTCCAAAGAAAGGCAGTGCCAAAGAATGTTCAAACTATTGCACCATTGCACTCATTTCTCATGGTCGTAAAGTTATGCTTAAAATCCTACAAGCTAGACTCCAGCAGTATGTGGATCGAGAACTACCAGAAGTACAGGCAGGATTTCGAAGAGGCAGAGGAACTAGAGATCAAATTGCCAATATATGCTGGATCATGGAGAAAGCTAGAGAGTTCCAGAAAAACATCTACTTCTGCTTCATTGACTATGCTAAAGCCTTTGATTGTGTGGATCATAACAAACTGTGGCAAGTTCTTAAAGAGATGGGCGTACCAGACCGTCTTATTTGTCTCTTGAGAAACCTATATGTGGGCCAAGAAGCAACAGTGAGAACTGGACACGGAACCACTGATTGGTTCAAAATTGGGAAAGGAGTCCGGCAAGGCTGTATACTGTCGCCCTGCCTATTTAACTTACTGTATATGCAGAACACATCATGAGAAAGGCAGGGTTAGAGGAATCAAAAGTTGGAATTAAGATTGCCGGAAGAAATATCAACAACCTAAGATATGCAGATGATACCACTCTAATGGCAGAAAGTGAAGAAGAACTAAAGAGCTTCTTGCTGCGGGTGAAGAAGGAGAGTGCAAAAGTTGGGTTGAAACTTAACATTAAGAAAACCAAGATCATGGCATCCAGCCCTCTCAATTCCTGGCAAATAGATGGAGAAGAAATGGAGGTAGTGGCAGATTTTATTTTCCTGGGCTCCAAGATCACTGCAGATGGGGACTGTAGCCAAGAAATTAAAAGACGCTTGCTGCTTGGGAGGAAAGCCATGGCAAATCTAGACAGCACCCTAAAAAGCAGAAACATCACCCTGTCAACAAAAGTGCGTATAGTCAAGGCTATGGTCTTCCCATTTGCAATGTATGGTAGTGAAAGTTGGACCATAAAAAAGGCCGAGTGCCAAAGAATTGAGGCCTTTGAACTATGGTGCTGGAGAAGACTCCTGCGAGTCCCTTGGACTGCAAGGCGATCAAACCGGTCAGTCCTGGAGGAGATCAAGCCTGACTGCTCTTTAAAAGGCCAAATCCTGAAGCTAAAACTCAAATACTTTGGCCACCTAATGAGAAGGAAGGACTCACTGGAGAAGAGCCTAATGCTGGGAAAGATTGAGGGCAATAGAAGAAGGGGACGACAGAGAATGAGGTGGCTGGATGGAGTCACTGAAGCAGTAGGCGTGAGCTTAAATGGACTCCAGAAGATGGTAGAGGACAGGAAGGCCTGGAGGAACATTGTCCATAGGGTCGCGATGGGTCGGACACGACTTCGCAGCTTAACAACAACATCTGTTTGTGACTTTAGCAACATGGAAACCTGGTTAAATTAATTAAAAACAATTAATTGAAAGTAACAATGTTGTTATGTAATTAATAAAATGACTGTTTGCTCTTTGCATAATATGGACAGCAAACATTTATTGATCCTTGTATGTGCTCACATCTTAGTTAATTCCAAAGTTCAAAGCAATACAAGAAAAAAAAAGAAGGTGATTGTGGTGGCAGCTTAGGGGATTGTTGCTTAGCCAAGCAAGAAGGAAGATGATAAGATGTGACAGTTCCTGGGAATGGTTAGATGACACCAAGAGGCTGCTGTAGAAGGATGATGTCATGAGTAGGAAGTGAAAATGAGTAGTAGCAACTATGACAGCACTGAACAACAGGCAGAATTGAAGTCTGACTTATTTGAACTCCTCGTGGATGTCACACTCCTGGTAGCAGCTTGGAACAGAATACCAAGAACACGTCTCTTAGACTTTGTATTAGTGAGATTTTCTAAGAAGATGATTAAAAGCAAGAATTACACAAGTACTCTACTTTTAAATGAAAAATTTATAGATTTTTCATGGGTTTATTTTCATGTTCTTTTGATATCAAGGGAAGAAGATGTGTCTCTTTTGTGAAGGAAGGGGCAGGTTTGTGATTGGTTTTTTTAAAATATCTACAAGACTTATTAGGAACCAATTCTTACATTCAACCATATCCGAACTGCAAAATGGAAGTTTTTGAAAAAATGGAAGCCAAATTGCAAAAGAGCCTTGAAATCAAGTTGAATAAATAATATCCTTTTTCATCCAATTGTAATCTATTCTTTTCCTCCCTGATCCTGCTTTTAAAATCCCTATATTAGTTTATCTTATCTTAGAAAAGTTAATTCCCCATTTTCAGTTATCCACTGCATTTTAAGGTAGGTGACATATATCTTTGAGTGGAAGCTAAGTGTTAATATATAACAATTAGAGGCATAAAGTTTCACATGTCTTAGTCAAGATTCTTATTCAATTTGTTCCTTGATTAAAATCAGGATGGAGGTGGCAAACCAGGTTAATTGATCAGAGTCCACACCCGAGCTTAAGATTAGCATGAAATCTGACTGCTAGTTGATATGCTAATCTTTTACTGTCTGTCATAAACAGTAGTGGTTACAATCTGTTATACTATCTGTTGTAGATGACTTCTATCTTTTTCTTCTTGGGCTACTGGGAATTTTAGTTCACTTAAGATGTTTTGGAGGACTTTAGTTAGTTTGTATGCTCTGGTGTGGTTGTAATAGTTTGTTGGTTGTTTCTGTGATATATAGCAATGTTATCTTTTTCATAGCTTGCATTGGTAGTGCTGTAGTAGATTGAGTGGTCAGATATATTTTGATAAAGTTGTATGGAAGACATGGGACAAAGTGGTAGAGTATATATATTTGTAAGTGTGTAATTGTTTGTGCATGTGTATTCATACAGATGTACATGTTCACACATACACACACACACACACACACAAAACACAGCAGAGATGCTCTACAAAATATGTGCATTTGATTTGTGGCATACTTACTTAAAAGTTACCTTCATTTGGGAGAATGCATTAACTTTGAATTAAAAATAAATAAATGAAGGAGAAGATTACCCCATCCATTTATAAATATATTACAGTAAAGATGTGCATGGAATTATTAAACTATCTCCTTTTATTCTAAGAGGCAGAGAGGGTTGTTTTTTTCAAGATAAGACTCTAAGGGAAATTCATATATTGATTTGGTCATTTGAAAACATTGGCTGATTACAATTACTGGCATTGCAGTGAGATGGGGTGAGCTCCTAAAATCTGAAATAAGGCTGCTAAAATGTTTTGCAATTCTAAAAGGTTGGAGGGTAGGTACTTTCCTTGCTCATCCAATCAAGACTAAAACTGGAAACAATAGTTCTACATCTGCCATCCCATTAGCAAATTGTTTCCATAAGTTGTCACTGGAAATTACTCAATCACAGAGTTGCAAAATAGTTCCTCATAATACCCCAACAACTAGAAAAAATATTGTTAACCAAGTTGAGGAAAAATAGTGCAGGAACAGTCAACATTGCCTCTTTGAACAGTGTGTGCATAAAAATCATAATTATTATGTTCCACTGAGAACCAACTTTATTTGGACTACAATAATTTTTATTTGTATTTTAATGTATCCTTTTCTGTACAGCCAAAATACTAGAATATAGTCCCCATAGCTAATTTAGTTTTTGTACAATTCCAATTCTGGAAACACCAAATAAATACAGTACATTGCAATTTACATTTTATGGGATTATGAATTCTAATCCTGTAAAGTTCATGCTTTTTCATATTTTTATTATTTTTTGTGAAGTCCTTGGTAGTCACTGAGCTTGTCTGCTTGAAAATATTTCATTACCCAGCTAGGTAGCATGGTCAGTGCTGATCAGATTAGCATTTACTCCCTGTTTATTTTCAATAGCTTGCTCTGGCATTGTTGGTGGGAGGGTGATATTCTCCTTGATAGTTCCTTGATTAGGATATTGTTTTCTGCTTGATTGTTTGTCTGGTGTTAATCCCTGATTCTCAGGGTATAGGTTACTGGAGATGTGTTCTAGTCATTTGGTTTCCTTCCTATTTTATTCATCATCTCTTTGAAAGTCTATTGATAATGAGCAGAGTCTATTATTGAAGTAGCCGAAGGACCACTCGGGACGACAGGCTAGTAACAACAGGTTTATTAAAAGCAAGGCAAACATAGAATAACTTGTCCGGCTTTTATAGCCGGCAGCTGGTAGCGAGGACCAATCAGAAGTGTTTCTTTTGGCGCCGTGTCAGGCAGGGACCAATCCGCGTTGTCTTCTGTTGACAGCTCCGGCTTCCGCGTGGTTTGGTGTTTTGACAGCCGCGAGCTGTCAGAGGTTGCGCCTGCGCTGTGCGGTGGACGCTTTGACAGCTCAGGCTTCCTCATGGTCCGGAGTTTGACAGCCGCGAGCTGTCAGTGGTGGCGCCTGCGCTGTGCGGGGAACTTTGACAGCTGTCAAAGTTCCCGCGTGTTTTCCTGTCAGATGGCTTTATGTTTATACACTTTGATGATGCAGTATTATTTGTATTGTTAACATATATACACATCAATTAAAGGATTGTTTACATATATAACACACCCCTTACCCCTCCCCTGGTGCATTTCTTTCCTCTTGGATGTTTGAACCTGCCCACTGATAGTCTTTTAGGTAGGTGGGTGGTTTCCGATTTCTGGTTGAGCGGCGAAGGGGTGGATGGTGGTCTGGTTCTGGTTCTTCATTTTGGTGTTCCTCTTCCTGGTTTGGGATAGGTATCATTTCCGGTGGGGGTTGTATGTCGGCACTGGTTGGTCGCTCAGAATTGTATGGTGGTTGTCTGGGTCTGAGCTGGTCAATATGGCGGCGTATGTTGCCCTGTGCCTGCGTAGCTATAAGGTATGAGATGGGCCCTGTTTGTTTTATTACTGTCCCTTGGACCCACTTGTTTTTATCTGTGTATGATCGTGCCCAAATCAATTGACCTGGGTTAAGTGTGCGGGCGGGGTGGGGGTGCTGTTTTTCTTCCGGGTATGTGTCAGGGTGCAGTCTGTCGAGACGTGTTATTAGCCTCCTCCCCCATCTTAATTCCGCCGGAGATTTGCCGGTTGTAGCGCATGGAGTTGTGTGTTGTGATAAGAGGAACTGGCTGAGTCGCCTCTGCCAATTTCCTTTAACGAATTTTTTCAACGCTTCTTTTGTGGATCGTACCATAATTTCAGCCATTCCGTTCGACGATGGGTGGAACGGCGCCGACGTGACCAGCCTAATACAATTCTTCATAGCGAAGATCTGAAATTCACGAGAGGTGAATTGAGGTCCGTTGTCGGAAACTATGGTGTCAGGTAGGCCGTGTGTAGCGAATATTTTTCGTAAGGCTTGAATAGTGGCTTCGGATGTTGTTTTTCTAAGGGGTGTGACTTCCAGCCATTTTGAATAGCTGTCCACTACAATTAAGAAACTTTGGCCCTGGATAGGTCCTGCAAAATCTATATGTATACGTGACCAAGGGTTCCTTGTAGTCTCCCATTTATGGATTGGTGCTTGGGGTGGTTCATTTCTGGTCTCTTGACAGGTATAACACCCACCCACATACTTTTCTATTTGTTTATCTATGCCTGGCCACCACACATAACTTCTAGCCATCGCCTTCATTTTTACAATTCCAGGGTGTCCTTCATGTAAAATGTGTAATGTTTGGTCTATGTTTTTCTCTGGTATGATGACCCTATTTCCCCACAGCAGGCATCCTCTATGTGTTGATATCTCATTTTTTCTGTTATAATAAGGTTGGAATTGGGGTTGTGGGTTTTGAGCTGGCCACCCTGTTGTGGCCCACTTGAGGACTCTGGCGAGTATCTTATCTTTGGCTGAATTATTAGCTATAATGTTTGCAGTCAGGGGGCATTCTGGAAGTTGGGAGATTGCTAAAATCTGGCTGGCTGGGGCTGGGTCTGAGTCCCTGTTTTGTATGGGCAGTCTGCTGAGGCAGTCAGCATGTCCCAATTCCTTACCTGGTTTATGTATTAGCTGATAGGAATAGGCTGCTAAGAATGTTGACCATCTTAAAATTCTCGGTGAGAGAATTTGTGGAGTAGTTTTATTCCAAGTGAATATGCCTAGCAGGGGTTTGTGATCCGTAAATATAGTAAATGGTCTTCCATACAGGTAATCGTGAAATTTTTTGACCCCTGCTACTATCGCTAGGGCTTCCCTGTCAATTTGTGCATAGTTTCTTTCAGCTTTGGTCAGAGTGCGTGAATAGAAGGCTATGGGTCTTTGTGTACCGTCCTTGAATAGGTGACTTAAGACAGCCCTGATACCATAGGGCGAGGCATCGCAAGCGATGCATATTGGGGTGTCCTCTCTGAAAAGGGTGATAGTTGAACTGTGGCAGATAATCTTTTTTAACGATTGGAAGCTATTCTCATGTTCTTTGGTCCAGGACCAAGTTGTACCCTTGTCTAGGAGCCTGTGCAGAGGCTCTGCAATAGTGGCTTTATGGGGAATGAAGGCGTGGTAAAAGTTTAACAGTCCTAGAAAGGATTGAAGCTCTTGCTTATTCCTAGGGCTGGGTGCGGTCTGGATAGCCTGAAGTTTTTCAGAGGTGGGGTGGATGCCCTGGCTGTCTATTTTGTACCCTAGGAATTCAGTGGATGTGACTCCAATAGAGCACTTTTCCCGCTTAAGTTTGAGGCCGGCTTCTCTGAGCCGGCTCAGCACAGCTGACAGCCTGTCAGCTAAGTTCGCTTCGTTTTCTCCGGCGATGAGAACATCGTCGAAATAGGGGCAGACCCCGGGTATTCCTTTCAGGGTCTTCTCCATGATACCCTGAAATATACCCGGGGCCGCCGATATGCCAAATTGGAGCCTCTTTACCTTAAAGGCACCGCGGTGGGTGACAATTGTCTGGGCCTCCGCGGTGTCATCAGTGACAGGCAGTTGCAAATACGCCTGCGTGAGATCAAGCTTGGCGAAAAGGGCGCCAGAGCGGATGGAAGCAAATACGTCCCTTACCGCTGGCACTGGGTAAGCATGGGGGCTGAGGGCTAGGTTGACTGTCGCCTTATAATCAGCGCACACTCTCACTTCACCATTAGGTTTGATTGGGGTGACAATAGGGGTCTCCCAGGTTCCCCCTTCTGTTGGCTCAAGCACCCCTAGTCCTACGAGGCGATCAAGTTCGTTTTCAATTTTTTCTTTAAGGGCAAAGGGTACCCTCCTGGCTCTTATTTTAATTGGTTGGATTGCTGGGTTTAACTGCAAGGAAATGGGGGGACCCGTATATTTTCCTAAAGTGCCATCGAAAACGTCGGCGTATTTATCGCAAACGGCTTCTAGGCTGGGTGCTTGAATGGTGTTAACCCCCGTTAGGGCGATGCCTAGTGAACTGAACCAGTTTAGCCCTATCAAGTTGGTACGGTTCCCTGGCGTGACTAAAACCTCCAGGGGACCCTTGAACCCCTTGTACTGCACCACGACCTTGGCTTTCCCTTCCAATGGAATGGGGGTTTTCTGGAAGTCCGCTAGGTGTACCTGAGTTTGTTTCAGAGGAATTTGTCCTCGGCCTTTCTGACAGATCTCCTGATAGGTTGTCAGCGAAATTAAGGAGACTGCTGACCCTGAATCTACTTCCATGTGGCACGGCACCCCCTGAATCTTGACCCAAACCTTAACCTTGGAGCTTATGCTGTTTACCCTGTCTATTGTCTCTACCAGGGGCCCTGGTGGGGTTTCCCTGCTGGCCTGGGCAGCCGGCCTACCTGGGGAATTTGCCTCCACCTCATTGATGTTGTCCCGGCCCTTGCTGCGGCACACCGGCTTGATGTGACCAGTCTTCCCGCAGTTGTGGCATTTCGCGTTCCTAAAACGGCAGCTTCCTCGGGCATGGTTGCCCCCGCAGCTGGCACAGGCGGCTCGTTGCTCGTAACGCGGTGGTGGCGGTGGGGGGTTCCTGGACCCACGGCGGTCCGACGTGTTGCCTCTCCTTGGCTGCCGGTGCTCCATTCTACGCTGTAGGGCTTCTCCATCGGTGAAGTCCACCGACTCTCCGCTGTCGCTGAAGGTCGCGCTTTCTTGGTAGACGGTCGCAGGGGTCTCTGGGGTCGTGTTCGTCGGCTTCTTCTTGTGGCTGTGTTCGTATGCCATGATCTCTCTGGTCAGCTCTGCCAGGTTCATGTCGGGTTTGGACGTCAGTTTCTTCTGTAGCCTCTCGTCCCTCAGACCGATCACCACCTGGTCTCTGATGCGGTCTTCCAGGTCGGGGAAACAGCAGTTCCGTGCGGCGTGTCTGACCCCAGCGATGAACTCGTTGGCGGGCTCGTCCTGCCGTTGTTTCTTTTGTGCGAATTGCACCTGCCAGTACAGTTCTGAACGAGCCGGCATGTAGTACTTGTTCAGCTGGTCCACTAGGTCCGCGTAGGAGACTTCAGTGATGGGCACCGGGCTGAACAAGCCGACGGCTGCATCATACACCGGGGGTCCACTGATGTACAGCAGCGCTGCGGCCTTTGCTCGGTCGTCAGTGATTTTACTGACGAGGAGGAATCCCTCGACTTGGCCGAGGTGTGATTGCCATCTTTCGGGATGGCGGGTATCAAACTCCCTCACACGGCCGAAGTTTGCCATGTCGTCCGGTCCTGGGTTGCTCCGCTGGAAGTTAAAACTTCCGTGACAGCTCTTGCCGGGAACTCTCTTCCACGGCCGTGACTTCAGCTCCGGAGCGATCCCACCTTCGTCGCCAGTGAAGTAGCCGAAGGACCACTCGGGACGACAGGCTAGTAACAACAGGTTTATTAAAAGCAAGGCAAACATAGAATAACTTGTCCGGCTTTTATAGCCGGCAGCTGGTAGCGAGGACCAATCAGAAGTGTTTCTTTTGGCGCCGTGTCAGGCAGGGACCAATCCGCGTTGTCTTCTGTTGACAGCTCCGGCTTCCGCGTGGTTTGGTGTTTTGACAGCCGCGAGCTGTTAGAGGTTGCGCCTGCGCTGTGCGGTGGACGCTTTGACAGCTCAGGCTTCCTCATGGTCCGGAGTTTGACAGCCGCGAGCTGTCAGTGGTGGCGCCTGCGCTGTGCGGGGAACTTTGACAGCTGTCAAAGTTCCCGCGTGTTTTCCTGTCAGATGGCTTTATGTTTATACACTTTGATGATGCAGTATTATTTGTATTGTTAACATATATACACATCAATTAAAGGATTGTTTACATATATAACACAATTATACTGAGGACCCAGATTGTTGGGGTCAATATGCTGACTCTGTAAACTGCTTAGAGAAGGCTATAAAGCACTATGAAGCAGTATATAAGTCTAAGTGCTATTGCTATTGATAACTGAGTTGTCAGAATGGCTAGCTTCCAGGAATTCTCTAGCAGTTTTTGAGTTTTTACTGTTGTACAGATCTTCTCACCCAAAGTCTTTTCTTATATTTAAATAAATGTAGGTAGCCCCAGCTACTATGTGATATTTCTGGTCCCAGTTTTCATGACAAGGGACAATAATTTCTAACCACCTACCCTAACACAGCTATCATGTCTTTTTCAATCCTTTTGTCTCCAGACTGAACATTCACAGTTCCTTCAGCCTATCCTCCTAGTCCATGTGTTATCATTGTTGTCACCTTCTGGCCATCCTTCTGAGTGTGTGATGCCCAAAACTGTACCCCAACAGTAGTATCTCTAGTGCAGTGCAGAAATGAGGTTCACAATGTCTATAGGCCATCTCATACAACCTATGGGACTCTCGAATATCTTACTATTTCTGCCATTCTCTACCTCCATGTCTTTCCTTTCTCTCATGTTTCCTATCCATATCCCATCCCCCTTTTAATCTTTTTTTATAACAAATTTGTTTATTCTGGATGTATTTAACCTTGAGAGAGTTACTTATTTGTGAATAGGACATATGCTTCAGTGGGAATGTTAAAACTATATAAAAAATGTAACAAAACCATTGTTTTGTTACAGTGCTTAGACTACATTAAACAAATGCACCACTTTCAACAGATTAAAAGTTGTGTTCCTAATTGCACACAGTTTTCTTTTTTAAAAGTATGCATTTAAGAGGCAATAAGGTAAGTCCCATGTAAGAGGAAGCATTTGTTTCTTTTCCTCATATTGATCATCTTTACTCAGCTTAAATCAGCTGTCTTCCTGGTCCTTTATTCCTTTTGTTGTTTTATTTTAAATTAATCAGCATAAAACCTAGTTTGTTAGTTCTCTTATTTTCTTCTCTCAACTCATTTAGATAATAAGTGGGCAACTTTTTGGAGCCTTTAATAATAATTAGGTAATTCCTATAGTGAAAGGCACACTGTGTATAACTCTAAAAATAAAGGTTTCTTGCTTTTGAACTATATGCAGTTGTATATACACCTTTAATTACACCTTTAATTAAGCTCCTGATTTATTAACAAGTAAAAAAAACAACAACTGGTAACAGCTTTAAAATCCTCTGTTAGTTTTTAATGGATTAAGGTCTGGTTCTTCATCTTGCAGAAATGAGGGAACACCTGCTGCTGGCATCTGAGGGAACACCTGAGGGAACACCTGCTGCCGGCATCAAGTTCCCTTCGTCCTGTGCGCTCCCACAGGGAGGGCCTTCTCAGGGTGCTGCCAGCAAAGGATTGCCAGTGGGTAACACCCAGGGGGAGGGCCTTCTCTGTGGGCGTGCCTGCCCTTTGGAACCAGTTACCCGTAGAGCTCAGGACTGCCCCTGATTTTCGTTCGTTCCGCTGGGACCTGAAGACCTGGCTCTTTGAGCTTTCTGGCCAGGACTGAGGATTTTTAATTTTTAATTCTTAACTTATTGTAATTGGGTTTTTAATCAGAGTTATAGGGGTTTTAGATTTTTAATCAAGGATAATTTAATCTATTTTAATTGTTATTAACTTTTTGTATTGTAATGTTGTTTTAATTGCCTTGTGAACTGCCTTGGGTCCTACGGGAGAAGGGTGGTATATAAGTTCAATAAATAAAATAAAATAAATAAATAAATTCCAAATTTGACATTATTAATCCTAGTTAAAGTTATATTCTTTCTTTAGATGCAGGGTTTTTGTTAAAGAAGCTACCACAAACTTTCAGTGTAATAAATTAATTAGAGGAAAAGTGTGTACATTGTTCCCAAATGACTGCTAAATCCAAAACTTCATCATGTGCAGTTATTGTTATCATTTTTTCCAGTATACATTATTTGTGAAAATACAAATCAAATACATTTATAAAAATGATATAAATAAGGAATGATGTAAATTTAAAAGACTATTTCAGAGGCATTGGTTTTACTGATTATTTCAAGGGCTGTCTGGACATAAACAGTGTCTGAAATCTATCAAATGGAACTCTTTTAAATAGAGGTTTTACTGTAAGATGGTCCTAATTATTCTTCTTTCTATTGTTTATCCATAATGATATATCAATCAAGGAGAGAGACAACCTAGAATAAGGAGAAATATCTCCTGAAGTTAGAACAATTAACCAATGGAACAACATACCTCCAGAAGTTGTGAATGCTCCAATACTAGAGGTTTTAAAGAAGAGATTTGACAACCATTTGTCTGAAATGGAATAGGATTTCCTGCCTGAGCAAGGGGTTGGACTAGAAGACCTCCAAAGTCCCTTCCAACTCTGTTACTCTGTTATTATGTTAATGGTATCAGCAAGTGTATGTAAGACTGCAGTGCTATGTATAGAGAAATTAAATGTAAAGTGCAACTTATATAAAAAAAGGTTCACTGATAGTCCTGGTTGATAATAAATAGAAACTTGATAAAGAATAGTGCAGCTCATCTTACTTTCCTATTATGGACATCATAATAAATATATTAAATAAATGAATTGCCTTGATGAATGTTACCACTGTTTTTTTTCTGAGCAACTATCTAGTATAGATTAAATATATACATATATTCACCTTTCATTTTAAAGGTGAAAGCCGTAATTTTTTCAATAACTTTCAACACTGATATATGGACTTATTTTTCTGTTTTCTGTATTACACAATCATTTTCTTAATTTGATATCAACTAGATTACACTCTTAGAAAAAAAGTTATCATTTATAATTTAGAAAGCTTCCACTAGAGAATAACATTTAAAGAATGCAATTTCATGCCAACATAGTTTGAAAAATGAATCTTCCATCTGTCCTTCCCACTCCTACCTTATGGTTGGCATTTAGCTTAAACAACAACAAAGTCACTGGGACCCAATCACAGGGCAGGTTTTACAGGAAGATACTGTAGCACTACATGAAATATTTTCACTGTAATCAAAAGAGAATTTTGAACAAACTCTTCTGGAAGGTTATGGATATGTGTAAAATGTGAAAGAAAACAAACTGTGCCCCTATGACTGTTTTGCAGCAGTGAAAGGAAGAACTAGGAAGAATAGATACCTTCAGTCGTCTTCGTGGGATAATAGCATTCCCCTCCTGCACGAAGGCAATTTATTTATTTATTTATTTTATTACATTTATATACCGCCCTTTCCCGGAGGACTCAGGGCGGTTTACAGGGTAATTAAAAACCAAAAATACAAAAGTTAAAAACCAAGTTTAAAAAGATTAAATTTATCCCTGTATAAATAAAACCCCAATTAAAATAAATTAATCCTCAGCCTGGGCCAGAGAGCTCGAAGAGCCAGGTCTTCAGGCCCCGGCGGAATGAACGGAGGTCGGGGGCAGTCCTCAGCTCCACTGGCAGCTGGTTCCAAAGGGCAGGCGCCCCCACTGAGAAGGCCCTATCCCTGGGTGTTACCCGCCGGCAATCTCTTACCGGTGGCACCCTGAGAAGACCCTCCCTGTGGGAGCGCACTGGACGAAGGGAACTTGATGCCGGCAGCAGGTGTTCCCTCAGATATCCCGGACCCAAGCCATGCCTTGGCAGTCTCCAAAATTTAGCTGCGAACAAAATTATACTTCCTGTAGTATAGGAAAATGTTGGTTATTAGCTCAGGGTCTGTGGATTTTGCCATGGGTTTAGATTGTTTCTAGATTTAGACAAATATGGCAAAATTATTATAAAAATTAGATAGAAGTCTTTTTTTCCCCACCTCTGATGATTTAGGTGGAAAATAAATAGTTTTAATTGACAAGGTGCAAAGGAAAGAAGAGAATTGTGTTTACCTGAATTGAAGTGACATTTTGCAGCTTGGTGTTTGGCTTGGGTAAAAGAGGGGGGTATTGCTGAAAAATAGAAGTTTTTTGGAGCTAGAAGGACATGACTTGAAATTTGGGTGGAATGGTTATTTGCAGTACGATAAAGTCAAAATTAATGTGGATTTTTAAAAACCATAATGTTAAGCATACCCTATTGAGAATATGGAATAGATACAAAGTTGCACCTGAAAACACTTTTGTGGGTCTCATCACAAGAAGCATTTTATAGATGAGGAATAATAAACAAACACGTAAGATTAATTTGTCACATGATGATAGAATTTTGTCAAGGGGAATGTAAAATAAAAATAGAAAATCCGAGGGCAGATGGATACAGTTGTCAATGGTTCTCTTAGTTACAACTATTAGAAAGTAGACAAAAGAATTTATGGTTTTGAACATTGTAAGATTAAGTTTGAAACAGAATTGTGTGGAAATGATGAACATATAATCGTTAAAATATATAAACTTTTATTGAAATTTGAAACAGAAGAACAAGTAAAAGAATGTGTATTAAGTGGGCTAAAATTTTGGTTATAATATACAGGTGGAACAATGGGAAAATATGTGGCTGAAAATACTAAAGGTTATTCTATTTTATAATCTTAAGGAGATTTTTTTTAAAATGATGTCCTGTGTCAATGCTATATGTCACCAGAGAAATTGTGTAGAATGTATAAAGATACTTCAAATACATGTCGAAATGTATTTGAGGGGTTTTAACTAATTTAATTTAATTGGGTTTTAGTTTAACTTCAGGGACTGTAATTTAATCATAGTTTTTAACTGATTTTAATTTGTATGTTATAATAATAATAATATAAAGTTGGAAGGGACCTTGGAGGTCATCTAGTCCAACCCCCTGCTCAGGCAGGAAACCCTATACCATTTCAGGCAAATGGCTGTCCAGTCTCTTCTTAAAAACCTCCAGTGTTGGAGCATTCACCACCTCTGGAGGCAGGTTGTTCCACTGGTTAATTGTTCTAACTGTCAGGAAGTTTCTCCTTAGTTCTAGGTTGCTTCTCTCCTTGACTAGTTTCCATCCATTGCTTCTTGTCCTGCTTTCGGGTGCTTTGGAGAATAGCTTGACTCCCTCTTCTTTGTGGTAGCCCCTGAGATATTGGAACACTGCTATCATGTCACCCCTCACCCTTCTCTTCGTTAAACTACACATACCCAATTCCAGCAACCGTTCCCTATATGTTTTAGCCTCCAGCCCCCTAATCATCTTGGTTGCTCTTCTCTGTACCCTTTCTAGAGTCTCGACATCTTTTTTACATCGTGGTGACCAAAACTGGATGCAGTATTCCAGGTGTGGCCTTACCAAAGCATTGTAAAGTGGTATTAGTACTTCACTTGATCTTGATTCTATCCCTCTGTTAATGCAGCCTAGCACTGTGTTGGCTTTTTTGGCAGCTGCAGCACACTGCTGGCTCATATTGAAGTGATTGTCTACTAAGACTCCAAGATCCCTCTCACAGTTACTACTATTGAGCAAGGTACCACCTATACTATACCTGTGCATTTGATTTTTCCTGCATAAATGTAGAACCTTACTTTACCCACCATTAAATTTCATTTTGTTAGATAGTGACCAGTGTTCGAGTCTGTCCAGATCCTTCTGTATCTTAAGCCTATCTTCTGGAGTATTGGCTATTCCTGCCAGCTTGGTGTCATCTGCAAATTTGATGAGTTCCCCATCTATCGCTCATCCAAATCATTAATGAAGATATTGAAGAGCACTGGGCCCAGAACAGAGCCCTGGGGCACCCATGTATTTTAATTTTCCCTGTAAACCGCCCTGAGTCCTACGGGAATAGGGCAGTATATAAATTTAAATAATAAATAAATAAATAAATAAATAAACAACAGGAAGGGACATTTTATTATATTTGATGTATGTGTAAAAAAGCTAGAAAATTTTGGATTCAGGTACACAAGGAGAGGATTTTAAAGATCAATATATTGAGATCAGGGCCTTTTCTTTTGGGATTGATAAACCGTTGGAAAAAAGTTCATGGTACTTTAATTTTGAATAAGATAACTGCAGCAAGATTATTGCAGGCATAAAGATGGAAATTATCCACAAGGGAGAAATGGTTGCTGAAGATGATGGGACATACTGAGATGGCTAAATAAACTTCTTTGCTAGAGAAAAAGATAATATCTATATTTATTGCACAGGTTAACAGTTCCTATTGTAACTGATTCTTCTCTTTACTTAGCTGGAACAGAAAAGAAAATAAAAATCTAAAAGAAGCTAGATTCTGCCTGGCAGTATGCAGCATTTTGCAATATACTGGGGACTTCACCTAGCAAATTTAACAAACATTTAATATAATTCTAACTCACATTGTATCAATAGGTTGCACCCTTCTCAACCTAAGGATTCTCAGCTTCAGGCTGTCTGTTTGCCTGTCAATTAAAGTTTTCTATGGCCTCCCTGCCAGCCCGACGTGACTATTACATGTGCAGTGTACTGTGGAAGAGGTGAGTGAAATGTTATTAAATATATGTATGTTCAGAACCTATATATTTTGTTAGCTAGACAGTAGTGAAATTGTGCTGTTTTATAAGTTCATTTGTTGTTCATCCTTCTCTAGTTTTTCACAGCCTCCTTATTTTATCCTCCCCTGCATGATTAATTGCTTGTTCCATCATCCCAAATTCAAGGTTAAGTTAAGGTCTCCTTCAAGTTGGTGGACCATGTAATAAAAATCAGTTTGGATAGATTCTGGCATTGGAGCATTAGGGTGGAATTGTATTCATCTTTCTCCATTGTTTTCCCTTGAGGCAGATCTTGCAGGACATGTTAAACTTTTAAATAATATAGGGCCTATATTCAGTGGTGGGATTCATCCAGTTCGCACCACTTCGGCAGAACCGGTAGCTAATTTTTTGTTGCCCAGGCCCAGGATGAACTTCCGGAAGCAGCATCCACACAGAGAACTGGTTGTTCACATATTTGAATCCCACCACTGCCTATATTTCATATCAGATCTTAAAGAAAATCTGATATCACACACACACACACATACACAAATATGTGTGAATGCATGCTTAGTGCCAGAGTTAAAACTCGTGGCAGCATAGTAAGTTGTAATGCTTTCTTTTCAGAATCTTCATAAATATAGATATTAAAATATTTTTTTAAAAATAAAAAAGTTGTATTTACTCATTCATTTTAAAACTGTATCATAATGTCAACTAAAGCTTTAGTGCTCTATTCATGAAATCATTTAAAAACTAAATTGGGTTGTAGTGTAGATTATGCTTTTTCAATTTCTTTTTATTGTTATGCTTCTCTTTCTGAAAATGCATTACAAGCCACTTTAAATTATTTGTCGGAGAAATGTAAGTAACGTTTAACTAACTGAGGTCTCTTCAGTGCATAGATATTTGGCTTGATAACTCCTTATGTGTGGGATGCCACATACAACTATATGAATTTGCATGGAGAGGTTCCCCAAGCTATGAGGAGGAAAAATCCTGTTGATGTCTTTTTCTAGTATTTGAAGACAGCAAGGATCTGTCCTTACAGGAGAGAATACTGTGGAGCTGAACTGTAATCAATCTGCCTTGCTGTGGATACTTCAGACTCCTCTGCCACCACCAGTTATTTCTTGATGGACAAGCACTACTTGTTATGGAGCAGATTCAAGCTTTAGGATCCTTCTGAACTCAAGGATCCTGATGAAACAGCAGGTGAAAACTGTTTCCAAAGATCCCTATACTTGACTTTGGCTGGGGCACCAAAGTAGGCTGTGACCTTACTTGGCTACCTGGCTACTGTAGTACTATACTAGTACTATACTAGTACTATACCATAGCTATTATACCAGTACTGCTGCACTAGGTAGCTACAATAGCTACCTATTATACTATATAAATATTGCCTTCCAGTTTGCCTATTGTATAATATAATCCACTTGGCACTTCCCTTAAAAACTATTCATAAACTATGGTTGGTCTAAAATGAAGTGGTCTGCATACTTTCCAGCTAGAATACCAATTTTGTGGAGCTTGCATTGATTGCCAGTTTATTTATTTATTTATTTATTTTGTTTTATATACCGCCCTTCTCCCAGAGGACTCAGGGTGGTGTACAGAGCAATAAAGTAAGATACAATAAAACAATAGAGTGAGAAAATTTTAAAACCCAAATCCATCCAGTTGATTTTCAAATAAAATTTAAGATGCTGCTTTTAATGTACAAAGTCTGAAAGGCAGCCTACTCCATCCAACACCAGCCTCAGCAGTTAGATCAAAGAGACAGACACTGTAATTGATCCCAGATTTTCAGGAAGTCCAGCCCAGGCTGAGATGGCCAGGTGTTGTTTTTCTGTAGCATCACCAATAATGGAGATCAGGAAATCTCCTTCCTTGTTGATGTTTTTGAAATTGTTAAAGTCATTGCTGAAGAAGGAAGCAATAGCAAAGCATTGTGAGTAATGTTGCTGACAAAATGTCATCATCATGTCAATGTAAGTCAACTGAAGTAATGACTGGTGAAAGGAAGGAAGGAAGGAAGGAAGGAAGGAAGGAAGACATATTGGTGGTGGTGGTGGGATTAATTGGATTGTTTTAATTCAATTTACTGAAATTAGATGGATACCATTTTTTGTTTTAACCCAATTTGCTGAAATGAAAGGCATTTGACAGGAGCAGTCTATAATCCCAATAAAACAAAGTGTGAAAATGTTTCTTCTAGAGAAGTAATAGGAAGTACCCCATTGATACAAGTTGCAATACCTCTTCAACTCAACATAGTCCCCCAGTCTTCACTAATCAAGTGCAGAGTTCTTAATTAGGGTCAATAAAAGCCAATTTCCATAGGTTTCATTTGAGTGTCAGCATGATGTAGTAGTTCAGGTGCACGAATGAATAAATAGGTTCTAGTCGCTTAGGTACAGAGGTTATCTGGGTAACCTTGGACCAGTTTCTTTCTCGCATAATATAACTCCCCATGGCATTATGTGTATTATGTGTTGATAGTTTCTGCGTATGAACTGAAGAGAACAGAATACAAAACAAACAGACCCACAACCAGCCAAACTAAATATTAGGAAAAACAGCAAACAACAGCACAGCCCTGATTCAATTTAACAGAGATTCCCTTTTCTACAAAATGGCAATATGTTTGACATACACAGAATAGAAGGGAGTTTCCAATTTGGGAGGCACAGTTGGTGCATATGAACTTTTGAGATGATGGGTATTTGCTAATACCCACAAGGACCATTATATGAAAAAGTCAACTATTGAGATGGACTCTTATTGAAGAATCTGAATATAATGCATAGATACCATATCTGTGCTATATACCATATAGCTTCCTCTAAAGTTTTTGTTCATGTCATCAGTGCCTGCAGTAATCATAGGGCTCTTGTGCTACCCTCATTATCTAAGCAATCCCATTTTGACCATTGCCAACACCAACATTTGCTTATAGGTTGAAGGTTAGAAACTGATTCTTCACACAAATGTTGAATGCCTTTTGAATCTTCCTACAGAGTTTGGAATTCATGTAAGATTTTGACCAAATGTAGGGTTTTAAAGTATGTAGTTGAACATGACCAAAAAATTTTTTTTTCACATTTTTAGCTCCCTAGGAAAGATGAGTAAACAGGTAGGTTATAGGCAGTGCTTTTTTGTAAAAGAAAAAGGTGCCGGAACTCACACATGTCATACAACCTGCCTTGTCTACCCTACAAGGTTCCATCCAAAAAAGGTGCCAGAACTCTGTTCTGAGCGTTCTATGAGAAAAAAAAGCCCTGGTTATAGGGATATTTTAGGCAAGAGTAGCATTTAAAACTCTGTTTCTCTGCACGTGTCATTTATATGCAAGAGCAGAAATCCTCTCTTCCCTGTAGCCGATCACATTGGGAGTCTTGTATAGCAGTGATGATGGCTGCGGTAATTTAGGATGGAAATGAAATTAGTCTTGCTTCTCTCATGCTGCTGTGACGGTGATAGAGTTAGGTCCCTGTCCTTTTGCCTGCATGTCCATGTGTGAAAAGGATCAAACTGATTCAATTAGGGAACCAAGGTTGTTAGAGCCAACTTATTTTCCCTTGTTGCTTCCCAGCACACACATATAGGACTTAATCTCAGCATGAATTACTTGACAGAACTCAGCTTCGTTGCTATGGGAACAATTTTCATGAACTCCTCTAAGCAACCTCAGCCCACTCATTCCACCAGGGATCAGATATTTGATTGACTGCTAAGTCCAACTATGGAGTAGTACTAGTCATGCCACATCTGTCATATTTCCTTAAATACCTTTTTAAAAAAAACAAAAACAAAATTACACTGAACATATCATTTCTTGTTTTCTTTTATTCACTTAAGAGTTTATTTTAATTCTTGATTAAATAAGAATTTAATCCTTGATCAAATAATTCTTGATTTTTTTTCTCTCTCTCCATAAATAAACTCCATAATTCTTTCTCTCATTTTTTTTTCTCTTTTAAATCCAAAGCCTGGGAAACAGCTCCACTAGTAATTAGGAACTGAATAATGTTGTTTAAAGTAGTATTAATTATTGGAGCCGATGACAACCCAGGGTTACAGAAATCAAAGAAATCAAAGTAAGAGCAGGATACTACCATTCCTTAAAGAAGAACATCAGGGATTTACTCTATTCTTTGTGCAATTGATACCAGTGAATCAGACAGCGATGGCAAAGTTCTGGCCACAAAGGACTAACCCTGCATATCATTAAACCTTTATCACATTAGAGAAAGTTTCTAATTCTAGCTCATGAACATCCACTACAAATATCAGACCCATTATTTCCAGAATTCACCAGATTAGAATGCCACGTACGGATAATGATAGTTTTCTGTCTTCTCTGTGTTAGTAGGTCTACTGGAAAAAATAATAATTTGTATTTATGCAGCCTCTTTCTCAGATGTAACAGGGTACCTCCATTGACACTGTTCATAGTTTCTTTTCCCTGGCAGCTTCTTGAAGCCACCTCCACCTGTCTAGTCTCTCAATGGTCAAGGAGTCATGTTGAAAATGATGGGCTGTGATGCCAAAGGAGATACTGCAGGAAGGAGAAGATTATAGATAATTGGATAGGGGCACATTCTGTTGGATGAGCTCACTCTTTCTTAGCATGCCTCAGGCTATAGCTCATCCTGGTCAACAAGGTCTCCAGACATCCAAAGAATGTCTGGAGACCTTTTTTTTTTGAGCGTGGATATTTTTGCAGAAAAGGAGATGCTTTCTGCAGATAGCACTCTGCATTCAGTCCATTATCTTAACAGTCTTTATAACTGAGGAAAGTTGGAATTAACTAATTAACAGATAGGGTTGGGCAAATTATTGGTATAAATGGTTCACAGCTTTCTGAGCCTACTAACTCTCTGCTATTCATTAAAGAAGACTTTTTTCAAACTTTTTTAGGCTTCTTGAAATAAAAGGAAGTCACTTCTTTAAGAGGAACAATGAGTGGTCTCTTTTAATCAGTATGTTTTTTTGGCTTTTGCAAAAGTTTGAAAAAGTTGGGCAGTTTTAAGGAATAGTAGACAGATGCTGTCATTAGGTTTTCATGAGTTCTAAAATATTTGTTCCTAATAATTTTTAAGTATAAACAGCCCTAATGAATAACTGAATCAGAATCTGAATCTGAACAAAAAGTGGTTGACGATTACAAATCAGACCAAAATCCCACATTTGAGCTTGCTTTGCACTTTGGTCAGCCCAAATCTTGTAATGGTTGAGGTGTTTGTCCAAATACAAGAACCTGAAAAATAGTAATAGCAATAGTACTTAGACTTATATGCCACTTCACAGTGCTTTACAGCTCCCTGTAAGCAGTTTACAGAGCCAGCATATTGCCTCCACCAATCTGGGTCCTCATTTGACCAACCTCGGAAGAATGGAAGGCTGAGTCAACCTTGAGCTGGTGAGACTTGAACTGTCAAACTGCTGGCAGCTGACAGTCAGCAGAAGTAGCCTGCAGTACTGCATTCTAACCACTGTGCCACCACAGCACAGGCTTTTACAATGGACATTCATTGTAATCGCTTACGTACCTTTCTCCCAGCTGCGTGGCAATGGCTCTGCCTGGGCTACTCGATGCTCTCTCGGGATTGGCGGTGGAATTTCCCAGACTTTTGGTGCTGGGAGATTTTAACCTACCTTCCCTTGGGGGGGCATCGGGAGTGGCCCAAGAGTTCATGGCTTCCATGATGGCCATGGACCTGACCCAGATAATTCAGGGCCCAACCCATGAGGGGGAAAACATGCCCGACCTTATTTTTATCTCTGGGCAATGGCTTAATGATCTGGGTGGGGTTGATCCATCTGTACAACCCCTTTCATGAACAGATCATCATCTCCTGTGGCTGGGCCTCTGTCATGCCACCTCCCACCACTGGGAGGCGGAACCGACTAGGTGGTTCCACCCCAGACACTTGATGGACCCAGAAAGGTTTCAGACAGCACTTGGTTTGATTCCTGCTTCCCTCTCCCACAGCCCGGTCGAGACCTTGGTTGACGCCTGGCAACGGGCTGCTTCTGCGTTGTTCCTTTGTGGCCTCTGACCCGACACAGATCCCGGTGGGCCCCATGGTTTTCCGTGGACCTACGGGAGATGAAGCACCGGAGGAGGGGCCTAGAGAGCGTTTGGAGGTCCAGTCGGTCCGAGTCTGACTGATCACAGTTAAGATCTTTTATGAGATCTTATCTTGTGGAAATGGAGGAGGCAAAGCGTACTTACTTTGCCTCCCTCATTTTGTCTGCAGATAATCGCCCAGCCGCCCTGTTTAGGGTGACCCGTTCCCTTCTAAATCAAGGGACAGGGGAAGATCCCTTGCAGGGACGCGCCGAGGAGTTTAGTCAACATCTGCTGGACAAGATCACTCAGATTCGGACTGGTCTGGACTCCAATTGGACAGTATCTGACGAGGGGGAAGCGACAGGTCTGGCCAATATTATCTGGGAGGAGTTTGACCCTGTGATTCCGGATGAAGTAGACAGGATAATGGGTAGATTAAGTGCCGCCACGTTTTTATTGGACCCATGTCCCTCCTGGCTGGTTTATGTGGCTCGGGAGGTTACACGAGGCTGGCTCCAGGCAGTGATCAACACCTCTTTGAGTGAGGGGTGTTTCCCTGCCGCCTTGAAAGAGGCAGTGGTGAGGCCCCTTTTCAAGAAACCTGCTCTGGACCCAGCTATTTTGAATAATTTTCGTCCTGTCTCCAACCTTCGCTTTCTTGCAAAGGTTGTTGAGAGTGTGGTGGCAAGGCAGCTCCCGTTGGTCCTGGAGGAAACTGAGTATCTGGATCCGTACCAATCGGGTTTCAGGCACTGGTGGATGATCTCTGGTGGGCTCGGGATAGGGGTTATTCCTCTGTCCTGGTCCTATTGGACCTCTCAGCGGCTTTTGATACCATCGACCATGGTATCTTGCTGCGACGTCTTCAGGGGTTGGGAGTGGGAGGCACTGTTTTGCGGTGGTTCTCCTCCTACCTCTCAGGCCGTTCGCAGACGGTGTTGGCAGCAGGACAGAGGTCAACCCTGAAGCCCCTTGATTGTGGGGTGCCTCAGGGGTTGGTCCTCTCTCCCCTCCTGTTCAACATCTATATGAAGCCACTGGGTGAGATCATATGTGGTTTCGGAGTGAGGTATCATCAATATGCTGATGATACCCAGCTTTTCATCTCCAACCCGAACCAACCCAGTGATGCCCTCGACGTGATGTCCTGGTGCCTGGAAGCGATACGAATCTGGATGGGGAAGAACAGGCTCCAGCTCAACCCGGCCAAGACCGAGTGGCTCTACATGTCGGCATCTCGTGTTGTCCAAGATTTACCATCTTGGTTATGGGGGGAGAGGTGTTGCCTTCTGTTGACAGGGCACGCAACTTAGGCATCCTCCTGGATGCACGACTCGACTTAGATCATCATATAGGAGCTGTGGCCAGGGGGTCATTTGCCCAGGTTCGCCTGGTGCACCAGTTGCGCCCCTATCTGGACTGAGATGCCTTACGTACAGTCACTCATGCACTTGTTACCTCCCGTATAGATTACTGTAACGCTCTCTACATGGTTTTGCCCTTGAAGACCACCAGGAGGCTTCAGCTGGTGCAGAATGCGGCCGCGCGGGTTGTGATGGGAGTATCCTGATACTCCCATATTACACCCCTCCTCCTGCGTGGGCTGCATTGGTTGCCAGTTGTCTTCCAGGTGAGGTTCAAGGTGCTGGTTCTTACCTATAAAGCCCTACATGGCTTAGGTCCGGGATACTTACAGGACCGTCTGCTGCCAGGAACGACTTCCCTCCGCCCTGTGCGCTCACACAGAGAGGGTCTCCTCAGGGTGCCGTCGGCTAGACAGTGTCGGCTGGTGACTCCCAGGGGGAGGGCCTTCTCTGTTGGGGCGCCTGCCCTTTGGAATCAGCTCCCCCGAAAACTTCAGATGGCCCCAGATCTCCGGTCCTTTCGTCGCGACCTAAAGACGGATCTTTTCTGACTGGCCGACCTGGACTGAGGATGGGGGGGTTTAATATTGTTGTAATTTATTGGTTTTAGTAATGAATTATGGGGCTTTGTAATTTAATTCTTTTTTAATATTTGTATTACTGTTTTTTATAGTTGTTTTATTGTTGTGAGTCGCCCTGAGTCCTTCGGGAGATAGGGTGGCATATAATTCCCATAAATAAATAGATAGATAGATAGATAGATAGATAGATAGATAGATAGATAGATAGATAGATAGATAGATAGATAGATAGATAGATAAATAAATAAATAAATACTGTGTGGTGTGTGCGTTCATGTGTGGGTTCATTTTTCTGGTCATTTGAAGTTTGTTTTTTTCCTTTACAACTTCAGATAATAGTGTCTGGAAATGCAAATGCTGAATATTAATCTAGTATTTAAGTGAATTAAATCCTGAATCAACCTTGAGCTTTGTCCAGCTCATACTTAGAATTATTATTATTTTTTTAAAAGGCCCAAAGATGCATACATGTACAGTTTTCAGAAAAGTTCAAACTGGAATATTGCTTAGAAGAGTGCATTATTAATAAGCAATACAAATATGCTGTGCATTAATAAATAATCTGTTGTTCAAGCTGCAAAGTAGAAGTCCAGGAAATAAATTTAACAAAAGCCTATTTAGCTATGAGTTTCACATATTCCAATTATTTTTTTTAAAGGACTTGAGCTTTAGCTATGAAATATGGGCTGATTCCACCACCCATACTCACTTTATTATTTTATTAATGTTCTTCAATGTTGCCTTTGAATTTGTTATTAGTCAAAATTCACTTATAATTAAAATATTTTTGTGAGAATCAAATAAGTACAATAAAATATCTAAGGGCAGCTATCTCAATCCTTAGAATGAATGTTATGATACATGGTAACTGCCCTAATTAAATTAAACAAAAAATATTAAAACACACCATTGGCAGCATCTTCCTTTAGAGCAGTGTTTCTCAAACCTGGAAACTTTGAGATCTATGGAGATCATTCTGGCTGGGGAATTCAGGAAGCTAAAGTCCACACATCAGTTGCCAAGTTTTAGAACTATTGCTATCATGAATGTGTCTCAAGACACTGCATGTGCTTCCTAGTTGTTGAGAAGCAGACAATATTGTAGCTAATAACTTATGTTGTTGTTAGCTGCGAAGTTGTGTCTGACATATCGCAACCCTGTGGACAATGTTACTCCAGACCTTCCTGTCCTCTACCATATTCTGGAGTCCATTTAGGCTCACGCTTACTGCTTCAGTGACTCCATCCAGCCACCTCATTCTCTGTCGTCCCATTCTTCTCTTGCCCTCAATCTTTCCCAGCATTAGGCTCTTCTTCAGTGAGTCCTTCCTTCTCATTAGGTGGCCAAAGTATTTGAGTTTTAGCTTCAGGATCTGGCCTTCTAAAGAGCAGTCACGGTTAATCTCCTTTAGGACTGACCGGTTTGAATGCCTTGCAGTCCAAGGGACTTGCAGGAGTCTCCTCCAGCACCATAGTTCAAAGGCCTCAATTCTTTGGCGCTCAGCCTTTTATATGGTCCAACTTTCACTGCCATACATTGCAACTGGGAAGACCATAGCCTTGACTATACACACTTATAGCTTTTCCATATAACTAAAAAAGCATAATGCACAACTCTCAATTGACCAAGAGCATCAGTAAGTCTACATGATGATAACCATAGCCTTAAAATTATGATTTGAACTATAAGAGAAGCAAGTGGAAAAACCAGGAATTAAGAATAAAAAATAGTAAAAAAAAACAACAGCAGTGTTCTTTATCTGTCAGACTAAGAGAAAGGGGAAGGATATAATAGATATGAATGATCTTGTGGAGTGGAGTTTATCAGTTCATGCAGGAAGTGAATTTATCAATTTAGTTCTAAATTAAATTTGACTGAAGGCTATCTGGGATCAGGAGGACTCTGCCAGGTAACATGAATTAATGTGAATGAATGAAATAAGACATTACAGGAAAAAAATGATCAGGTCATTCACTAACCCAAGGATGAGCAAAAGCATTGAGAATCTGCATAAAAAAGATTTTTCTATCTATTTATATATGACTATGTTCATAAGGCAAAATAATAGAGACAAATCTAGGAACACAATTCCATTGTTTATGATGAGCCCAGTAGTGGGATTCAGCCGGTTCGCACTGGTTTAATAGAACCAGTAACTAAATTTTGTTGAGCTTGGAGAACCGACTGAACCCATGCTGCTTCTTGAACTCCATTCTAGGCCTCAGAGACCTGGAGGAGGTCTCCCATGCCTAGAAATGGCCCACCAGAAGTGCGTGGATGTCACTTCCAGGAGTCCGTTCTAGGCCTGGGAGGCCTGGAGACCTCCCAGGCCTAGAACAACCCACAGCAGAATGACTTAGGAAGAAAAATAAGTCCTCTAGGAAAAAAAATACTAAATGATTAATCTACCTCCCAATAGAATGAGTGGGAAATGGTCATAAGGGAAGAGGAGGAAGAGGAATTTTCTGGAACACAGTGACAATAATCATAGTTCAAAGTGTCATGGAAAATGTTTAAGTTATCTAAAAGACTTTTTGGAAAAATGGCAAATGCTACAGATGAAAAGGGGGGAACCTTATATAAGAGAAGGCTGTAAAAAAGGATGGTGTTGTATAATGCACTTATAGAGAAATAATGTAGTCAAAGAGAACAAGGAACTATTAATAGAGAAATAAAAATACAGCAATTTTTATGAAAACCAAAAGTTAAAATGGGCAAAGATGACTACATGAGAATGGAATTAAAAGGAAAAGTGATGCAATAATGTGAAGTGAAGCTGAAATGAGGACAGCCTTAAAGAAGTGTGTGTGTGTATGTATGTATTATATATAATGACATTTCAGAAATGTGATTAATGTATCATTAAGAATCTCACTGATTAAAGGAAAGAGATGAATCTTAAGCCTCTTTTACTATAGAGTGCAGCATCCTCTATAAGGCATTATTTTTGCACATTTTAAGCTCAGATCAATTTGTATTTGAGGAATGAATTTGAGGCTATGAGTTTTACTGACATTGTTTTTTAGAGTTACAATGATTAACCAACAAATAGTCCTTCTTGATTGATTTTATTGATTCATAAACCTAAGAACACCTCTCCTTGGATCTGAAAGGCCCCTAGAAACACATATGGCTCATATTTAGATTCATGAAATACTGTATGGCAATTTTGGTTGATATAAAATCCACTCAGAGTGGAATAAAGGCTATCTAGTTCATTCACTATCTGATTCAAATTCTTTTGTAGTCACTTGAATAAGTCACTTCAGTAAGTCCTGTGTATAAATGAGGGTTCCTCAAAAACTCTTGCAGTGATGTTAGGGTATTTTCTCAGTTTTGTTGCCTACTAAAAATCTATTTTTTCTGCAGTTACTATTGCAGAATGTCCATGGAAACAAAATTAAGAGTTCTAAGTGCCTTACAGTTTTTCCATGTGATATATAATACATTAAGATAGGAGAGTAGTCCCCACTTTTTAACAAAATTTTCAATATCAGGAATAGGTTGAGATTATTTTTTTTATTTTTTTATTTTTAATTCCATTTATATCCCGCCCTTCTCCGAAGGCTCAGGGCGGCTTACAAGCTTAGCAGTAGCCTTCATCCTATGTATATGCCTGCTTATTAGGGCTTTCACACACACCCCCAAGCGGCATTATTACAAAGTCAGCTTATTGCCCCCAACAATCTGGGTCCTCATTTTACCTACCTCGGAAGGATGGAAGGCTGAGTCAACCTTGAGCCTGGTGGGATGCGAACCTGCACTAATTGCAGGCAGCTGGTGTTACTTAAGGAGGCATTAGCCCACTGCTCCACCAAGGCTGTTGATTAGCAATCTTAGTTTAGTTCAAGGTGCAACATTCTACTGACTGAGTAACCACAAAGTGACTAAGGCGATCCATTCATTGTATAACATTTTAGAAATTCAAAAATCTTGTGTCCAAAATTGTTCTTTAAATTTTAGAGTAGTAACGATGAATATCAGTAACACGGATTTGAGAATTGCATTTAGTAATTTAACTCACCAATATATTTAATGGATCTGATTAACTTTCTAACAGGAGTCAGGAATGTGATTCTTTTATTTTAAGCATACCATTAAATGAGGAAATGCATAGTAAAGTGGAAATTAAATGGATTTGCACTGATTGCAACAGTAACACTTTTAATACTCCAGGGTCTAAGTTGGCCTTATGCCTAGAATGTTGGCCAAAGGCCTGGTGAAATCAAAATCAAAATCCAAAGTAATTGATTAAACTAAGTGCATGGTCTTCAACAACTCACTATACTTGAGCATGATCTACTTCTTAATCAATTGTCAAGAGGCCACAACCTCAACTTCAGATTGTATGCTTTCCACATAGAAGTTCCCAAAGCTCAGTCCCAGTTAAAAGAATCAAATAAAATTTGATCCAAAAGGTTTCAAAAGGTTTTTTCTACCTGAGAACAGAAGAGCAGTTATCAGGACAAAGGGAGATTCCTATGGTTCAATTTCTACAGGGTTCTGGGTGAATAAAATAATATGGAGATGTTTTGTTGCAAATAAGCAAATAAATATATTAGACCAATATTCTATCACAGCCTTTCCCAAATTTGATTTTTCCAGCCCTAAATGTCAATGTCCTTTGGACAGTTAGATTTTTATAAACAGTCTAGCTGGAATATGGCTTCTGTCACACCTTTTGATACTTTCACGATGCAGAAGTAAAGCAGTATTTAAAGTCATGGAACTGTTTCAAAGGAAAATATCATATAACTCCAGGAATATTTATCATGTATATTATGATAATTCCATCATTTCTATAATTTCCATTATGTCTGTAAAATGTGAAGCATCAAATCATGAGATCTGGCCAAATGATTATTGGTCTTGAACAAATTGATCAATTGTACCTCTTGGTGGGAATTAGTTAGGATTGCAATGCTTGCTGAGTTTGCTGAGTTTCCTTATATCAAGGCATGCCCTGAAGTTCATAGGAATACAAACAATAAACCTTCAACCTCATGGCTTTGATCTCAGCTGGTGTCTTCCAGAAGAAAAACAAGTCAAGCCAAAAATGTGAGGCATCCTTGGCTTATGGTTAGAAATTACTTCAGCACAAATATTGAGATTCTGATATTTATGAGGCAGTAAGATTGTTTGATTTTTTTCCCCTAACAGCAGGAAATAAGTACGGTATACAGTAACCATATTCACTGGTCAAATTCACAATGGGCTTGACATGAAAGGATTTGTCAACTTTGAATAATAATTGATCGTGAGGCAATGTCTACAACAAGCTTCAAATAGAAATAATAAATCCAAGGGAAACATGGGGGGTGGGTGGGCAGAGGGAAAGATATTATACACAATCTGTCTCTTATATCACTTTCTGAACTGTCTACTGATATAGCCGGAAAAGAGGAATGAGAGAGGAACTTCGTGATTTTTCAATTTGGGGAATGGTTAGGGTTAGGGTTAGGGTTGACATTGTGTTTAGTCTAAATTGATCAAACTAATATAATCTGTATGGCATGAGAAAGATAATATAATTAGCCACGTTCCTTAACAAGCAATGTCATCAAAATCATTAAAATCATGATGGGAAGCATCTTCACAATCAGAATCAGAAATGTGTATCATTTAAGTCAAAAACAAATGAATTATTGGAACATACCTGTAATCCACAATTTATTTCTAGGGTGGAATTATATGTGAAATAAGAATATTAAAAATTCTATCAAAATGTGATATCAACATCTTTAACTGGCCACAATAGGATCACCTTTCCTGAGTGAATTACTCTAATGAACCATCACTTTATCACCATTTTTTAGCCTCATTCGGTCAATGTACAACTAAGTGAATAGTGGGACCAGACTTACTAATCATACTGGTATATCTTTGTTGGTTTTCCATTAGCAAAGTCCTGCATTTAAGAAGAAAATCCATAAAGGGAATCTATGTATTGAGAACTGATTGTGCATGGTTATAAATCATACAAAGAGATATTCTGCTTCAGAATGTCTTCAGCTCATGAAAGAATCAGATCCTGATGGCTCAACAGGAGAAATGGATCAACAAGGGCAGCTGCAATTTATCAATTCACAGAATCACATACAAGGGAAACTATATGTCATGTAGGCCTGACTTACTTAACAGTTTTCCATCACTGAATTTTTAATCTGGTTTATTATAATTTATCAGTTCCCTCTTTCGGTGTACTTTTCATTTCCACAGCCTAGACTTTCATTTTAAATCCATGAAATTAATAACCTATTTTTACTGATTCTATATACTGCTTTAAAAACTGTTAAATTTGCAAAAGAAGCCTTAATACCGTTTTTAGCTTATTAAATCAATAATCTGGGGATCAAATCTTCTTTCAGTCTCTTACTCCTAAT